>NW_027115142.1:884158-923322 GCF_000696795.3 Halyomorpha halys
CCAATTTGATATGTCTTATCACTAATTAGATAATAGAGTTAACTAATTGTTCACCGACCGTTGAAAAAAACACATCGCAATAACTCTGTTTTAAAACGTTGACTGACTTAAACACTTATGCACAATGAAGATGTTGCCTCTGTGATTCTCTTAGACCACTTAACTCATTTTGACCAAAATTCGACTTAACCACATATTCACTGGGGTGACAGATATATCACTATACCCTATATTTTGTCTGTGTATTTATATTATTGTATCAACAATACTTTTGGTGTAGAAACCCACACAATTTTTTTTGCACTTAAAATTTACATTTTTTTTTATTACTCAGCCGTATTGCCCATATTACATTACAGCGCAAGAAGATCAGTCATTGAAAACTTCATTAATATAGACTTGGTCGTGGCAACGATTTGGGCAAGGTTTTGTCCAATTATTGCTCTATTTCTAAGGGCTCTAATGTAATGCTTAAAGCTTTCCTCAATAAACAGTCTATCTTCTTATATTTTCTTGATAATAAAAAGTCACCTACATCAGGAACTACAGTTGACATCAACATAAGAATTCATCAAACGAAGTTTATAAAATTCCATTTCTATTTACCAACAGTAAAAGATGCAATGGCTCACAACGTAAGAAATCCAACTTCACCTCGAAGACTGAAACCCAGACAGCAAGACATTGAGCTATTATCTATTTTAACTAATAACCATGTACTTATTTATTTTTATTATTAACATTATAATTTTTTTTCACAAATTAATTTTTCATTATAAAGTCTGTTATTTATTTTATTAATTCTATAAATAAAATTTTTTTTTTCGTTAATTTTTTATCAATCTTCAATTACCTAATTATTATTATTATTTTTATAATATTGGAATTTGTAATTAGTGGGGGGAAATAGTCCGGCAAGTGAGTCTAGTGGTCCTTTTTGTCTCCTGGCGACTACTTTGAAGTTACCACAGCCTAGTAACCATAGCGGGAGTTTTAAGATTCAATTCTCAGGACAACCGATAAATAAATATAACCTGCCTTAGGTGGGGATCGAACTCGACACGAACACGACGTTTGGACGAATGGAGCGCTCCTCTAACACGAAAAGTATTTTTCAAATCGGAGAACTCCTGAAATGCCCCCTTCTATTTCTCCTTTGTATATTAATCTAGATTATTACGTTGCTCTGGACAACTGCAATAATAACTATGTTTATTTTCTTATTAAACTCATGTAATTTAATTTTATGGAGGCGGGTGAATGAACCGTAGCCATTGGCCACGCGTCAACAAGGGGTAGGTACTATACCAAGGCACCACATCATATTTCGTTGATAGGGGGTGGCCTGCTAGATCGGATCGATACCTCGACAGCTGGCCTCTCCCCACACCTTTTGTACTATCATTACTGCTGCTACAAAGTCAAAGTTATCAAAAGTTATAAAATTTATTTGAAAAAGGCATAGTTTTCATCCAAAAAGTATTATTTTTTAACTAAATTGTTTGATATTTATTTAATTTTGTTACAGCCACGGTCATACAGACGGAGTTGGTCGAATAATTAGAATGACACAAATGTAAGTATATATAAAAAAAAAAAAAAAAATTAAAAAAGAAAGGGAATATAGAAAAATCTTAGTGCAAAAAGGATAACAAAAATACTAACTAAAATAAAACTACTGAAAAAAAAACACTATGTAATTTTCAAGTATATAAAAATAATAAAATTATACTGTTTAAAACATAACTAACTAAAATATATAAAATAAAAAATAGAACCTATAAGATGTTTTTAGGTAAAAATCATAGTTACATGAACAAGATACATAGAAAATATTTAAAAAACATCTATAATTTAAATACAATCAGAATATTTTGTAATTGAAAAAATAAAAATAATACCACACAAACCCGTATTTTAACAATAATAAATTTACATACATTATAACAAAAAAACATATGGTTTACAGATTAGGTACCTAATGAAAATAGTTTTTGCCACTCAAAATTTAATAATGAATTATAATAATAATGAAACACTACTCTAAACTAAAGAGCTTTCTATCAAAAAATTTTTTAGTAAATCAGATTAATGACAATCATTTCATGAATAGAAATAATTTATTTGAACAGCTAGGTACAATAAAAATTTTAAAAAACTGTCTTTTCATGTCAACATTAGGCCCTGTAGCATCTTTCAATGCAATGGGATTTTAATTTCAAATTTTGGAATGAAAACCATTTTAAATTTTAAATATTAAAGAATACAAATATAAATTCTTACTATTACGATGAATAGCCAGTTAATCGATCTGAGGAGTAAAAATAATTTTTATAACTTATGATTATTTCTCTGAAAGAGTTTTAGTAAAGACACTGTCTTTATAAGTAGTGACAATTGCTATTTTTCTTTAATAAGACGAAGTGCCACTTTAAGCCATGAGTTATTAGAAAAAAAACTAAATTTGAGTAAAAATATTGACTAGGCAATGAAATTCATAGATTATTCTAAAAATTAAATTAAAACAAAAGATAAATGAAGGTACTAGTACAATATAACAGATAAAGGATAACCGAACGAAATCAAAATTAATTTAATTGAGGCAACATAAACACAAAAGGAGTTTGAGAGAATGAATTAAAAAAACAACGACAATTCAATTGAAAACAAATAGAAATAATCCTAAGGAGAATAGAATACAAAACAAGAGAATCACTATTAATTCTTACTGTGCAGTTGAATACGAAAGCATTATCAAGCTACCTAGGAGGAAAGGACAACTTGCCCCGGGCAATCAGGCTTTTTCGATCTTTTTAAAAAATATTACCGAGGCTTAGTAGAATAGTAGAAATGGTAATAAATATGTCATAAAACGAATAAGAAACAAAACTTTAAGATTTTAGGACAGATAAATCGTTATAGTTGATCGTGAATATAAGTATCTATCATAGGTTGATATAAGGACAGATAAATCGTTATAGGTAGGCCGATCGTAAGTATAAGTATCAATCGTAGGTTGATATAATAGTACAAGAGCCGGGAAGAAAAAAAGGCAGTTATCTCACCCCAATTTTTGATTACTTTAATGAAAACTAGGTATAATTAATAGTCAAAATTGATGAGTCAGCCAAGTATAGGTAGGGAGAATAAAAAATGGCGGCTGTTTCAAAACCTTAAAAAAACATTAATTTTTCATTCGGAGCCCTATATCTTAAAAACTAACGACAACACTAGAAAATCTAAGAGAACATTATTGAAAGAAGATTAAATGTGCCTAAATATTAGCCCTAAAAGAGCTACGTCTAATAGTTCTCGAGATATAGCTTTTTAAAAAGCAAAATATCTTAAAAATCTATTGAATGATTAGTGGTTAGTTAATTTATTTTGAGAAATCTATACCTCAGGAACTTTGTGACGTACAGATGTCTATTAGCACTCAAATTAAAGATAGTTTAATGGACTATAAAGAAGTTTATGACCTTTACCTTCGTAGGAATAGAATATTTCATGATATTTACTAAAATAAATTGATTTATAGTTGTTCGGACAATACATTTGATTTATGAAAAACTTTATTTCAGAAACCATTGGGCGTACTGATGTCTGCCAACGCTCAAATTAAAGCTAGTTAAATTTAATACAAAATAGTTAATTATCTTTGTAGAAGTAGTAGTTTTTATGATATTTGACAAAATAAACTCACAAAATGTTAATTTCTAGTTGTTCGTAGAAAATGTTGTACTATAAGTAGTACAATAAGCTTCAGGTTTGGACTAAGTCCTGACTCAATCAAGTTGGGTATCAACTGCTGTAAGCGACGGATTATCGACATTTTAGGTAATTCCATTTTTTTTTTAAAGTAATAAATTTAGATAAATGTTCAATATAATTCTCCACCAAATGATACAATTCAAGATTTCTTACCGGGCATCAGTATTTCTTTGTTCATTACTGTAAGCACAGTGGCAGCTTCAGTATTTTGTTTTGTTGTACGCATGTTTGCGTATACTGTAAAGATAAAAACTTTTTTTTTCATCAATCGTATTAAAAAAATAAAATAAATAAAGCCAATAAAATAAAACAAGTTAACGGCTAAATTATTGTCTATTATTTGGAGCATATAAGAACAATTGGCACAACACTAATACTGAACTGTTTAAATGCTTTCAGGTAATAATAAACGCTGAAAACCTAATCGTGTTATCGACCTAGAAAAGAACAATGTAATGCATGATTTTGAAACAGGAGGAGATCTCTGAAGGACAATGAAAAGGCATCACGTCCAATTTCAGAAAATGTTAATCAAACAGTAGTAATTCAGTAAAACAGCTTTGGTTTACAATTTGGTATTCGTAGGTTTTTGAATCTGTTTGAATGTTAAAAGTTAATAGTTAATAAATAATAGTTGACATTTTAAAATATAAATATCAGTATAGATATTTCTATAGTATTTTTCAATATTTTGTTTACATAATACTTATTGAAAGTAAATAAGTCAAGAATCGTTAAGTATATAAATGAACTATTTGTTATTGTTTTTCTCGATATTCTAAGAAACAACAAGGACACTTAGACAGTCGCGTAGATTCTGATTATACCAAGGAAACTATTTTCTCCATGGCCGAGAACGAGTTTAATCATCCATGAAAGGAAAAGTGAATAAATAAACAGAGAATATATTAATATCGGACTTGCATTTGAATTACTTAAACCATCTTCCGCAGTTAGTAGGAACAAAGTTGACCTTGTGTAAAAGGCCTTTTAAACAATATATTCAGATTAAGAAAAAGACTTTAAACTATTTTTAACTTTAAATCTCACATCTGTTGGACTTTAATTTGACAATAATAAATATTTATCTTTAAAAAAAAAAAAATCCTGTACCAAAACACTTCTAACCAAACCAGTCCACCAAAGTAATTTTGATCACATAGTAAAATTTGCCATGTACATTTAATTAGGAAATTCACAGATGTTTACAGAGTGTGGAATTATTATCTTGTTTAAATAGTTAATTTACAATCAATTATGGTACCAAGGTGACTTACCTTGTTTACTACATGAAACGATTGTGAATTTAAATCAAGAGTTATTCCTTTCCTCGTAAAATGATAAATATAAGTTTGAAATTTTAAATGCGTGAATTAATTGATACAAGAGCGCAGTTGTGATTCAATCTATCCCTTTAGAATAACATTTCATCTTATGGTTTCTTCAAAGAGATGTTGTTCGGTACACGCTTAGACAAGTTCCATTCGTACCCAAAAGTCTTGTAGTACAGGTAATCATCCGAGGTTAATAACTCAGGGAGATACATGTAAAGCCCTGTATCCTTCAGCAGTAATGACTTAAACTAAGTATAAATAATTCTAAGAGGCAGTCTCTCAATAATCCAAAATGTATGCATCTCTTAACTTTAGTTCAATGTGGATGACGAGACCATTCTAACCAGACTGAATGGAACAATCTAACACTGGTCCTCTGGTTCTTCAGAAAGACCGGTTGCTAAAAAGCTTAATGAGCACCAATCACTATACAACTATGCTTAGTAGACAAAACTGCTAAGGATCTATAGGGCTCATCATCATCGAATCTTCAATTTAATTTGTTAAAAGACACATTTCAGCATCCATTCTCGCACCAGTTACAAATGAACCTATAAAAACCCGAAACGTTATGTTATTTCTCTTATGGCTAAAACTAAACATGTGTAGATAGTTGTTCAGACCACTTAAAATACTCTAGTGAAGTTAAAGTAACCCTTACACCGCACCTGTAGAATTACTTTACTTCAACTTCATAAAAATATTTTAAATTATTTAAACCACTAACTATAGACTTTCTAAATGTTTAGTTTTACATAACATAAGCATATTCAGTGAAAACACTAAAAACAAAAATATTAGATTTTTTATTTTATGAATGAAACTAAAAATTTATATACAAAAAGCAAATGAGGAATACCTACTAGCGTTTAGTTAAAATATCTCTCTAACCAATGTAGTGTTGGTTCTTAAGAATGAAAGCATTTCAATATTTATTGTCCTTAAAATTAGCAAGCGCCTGCGAAATTCCCTTAGGCGTTGACAATGTCTTCTCGCCTTCCCAATACCTAATTAATTATTAGGGAAAATAATCTTTCTATTGGACCATTTGTTGTTGTAAGGGACTAAACAACTTCAACAATTATTATTAGATTTACGAGATTCAGTTTATCACAGATGATCTCAGCTTTTGTACGGGCTAATAAAAAGTTTTTGTTAATTTTACAGGGTATCATGTTTGATACCTCATACAAACGAGATTGAGAGGATTCTACTTACATTCGCTCATGAATCTAGTTAAATTCCTTAGTAGTTAGTTATATAAGGCAGTGAGTAGTTCATTGGAAAAGTAAAGAGCTACTAACTCCAAGGAACCCGCGTTCGAATCCGACTGGCAGATAATTATTATCTATTTCACTGTAGCCGTTTAGTCAGCCCTGTTAGTTTGAGAGCCCTCAGGGATTCTTTCAGCCGCATAAAGTGGGTACTCAGGGTAAAAATTTGGTGGTAGAGCGTGATTCTAACCAAATCACCTCCTTGCTCAACCGTTGATCTTGTAAAAGTACTTCCTTACAAAGTACTGCACCCGTGACCCATCATGGGTTGTAGCAGTACATTTTTTATTTCAATAGTTATCGAAATTATGAACATGTTTTTGTGAGATCGAAATAACCTTGATTTTTTTTTATTTAGATATAATTATAATTAGAAGTATCTTTTTTTTTTTTTTAAAATAGTAGATTAGTGGTTATTTTAAGGGACTAAGGCAATATAGGAAATAGGTGTATAGAAAAAAGTACATCCTACTAAAAAGGATGTCTCACCACCATAGCTGTAGATTTTAAACTGCAACCCTTTGAACTTTAACGTCCCATTCGTTGCAGAATTAACCCTTCTCTTGGAAAGAGATATTTCCTTTCATTCCAGAAGTCATACCCATCCAAACCCATTAGTTCTTAACCTCTCATTCATAACTTTATTATGGCAATGAAGGGGTAATTATCCCTAATAATTCTCCGAGGCGCTAGAAAAGAAGATGGTCGCGGGATCTTCTAATTGAAAGCAATTATTGAAGTACTATTGGTGGTTCTTTCCCAAGATTATCATTGCATTTTTTTTTATTTATACAGTTGTAATTTTCAATCATCAAATTAAAAAAAAAACTCTTGGAAAAAATCAATTTGTTTTTCATTTTCGGCTCTGACTAGAACTTGATTAAGAAATAACAACATTAAAAAATATTGAAAATTCAATAATATAGATGGTGTTAGGAGACGGTTGATTGAAATAGAAATTTAAAAAAAAATAAGAGGAAGATGTATTTTTTTACAACTAATAACGAAATGATTAATATGCTGTGTCTTGCTGTAACCCAATATATTTGGGCTGTATTGTTAGTAAAATAAATATTTTCCCTTCATACACGATGAAGGCAAAAAAAAAAAAACGCCAGTCATGTTTATAATTAAATTATAAGCTATAAGGTCTAATGTCATTTAATTGATAAATTAATTAAAAGACAAGGCCATTAAATTATTCCATATTAATATAAATTGACTCAACAAAGCAAATTGATACAGATAGGGACAGGTGTGGTGTTGAGAGGAAGACCAGATCCGGCAGAAGGAAGGAGAGCAGGTGCAGCCGTGGTCACGGTCAGATGGTCCCGAGTTCTCATCCCACAGTGTCCGGGATCTGCGTAGTCCCTAGGGATTAAAACTATCCATATCAACCTTCGAATGATATCCAAATTAAGTTCAACTTCTTAGGCGATAGGAAACAAATGTAATTTTTGAAAATCTACTTTAGACCCCACTTATCCCCACTAAAAGGAAAATAAATTCAATTTTCAGAATAAATTACAAGGGAATTATAGGAAAAATGAAAATTCAAAGATGGAAAAAGGAAAACTTAAAATTTCACATAAATGCCTTTTCACTCCAATGTTTGTTAGCATGGGCAGTCCTTGAATTAGAAGAATGAGTACGTAAGTCAGAATCGTTTTTTCCTTCATAATCAATAATGCGGTTATATAAAACATGCTGAAAGGTCTAAAAAAAAAAATCAAGATAAGGAACTTCATTTTAGATAAAATGATTTATAACATTTAGAAATATTAGATATCTTAATATTTTATCGGCAAGTATTAATTAACCTTTTGACTCAATTAATCTTTAAAGTGAAATATCTCAGCTGCTTTTGTTGTTTATTTACTCATTCTAACTATGTTGGAAGGTCGGGTTATTTAAGAAATTACCAGCCTTTTCTAACCAGCAACTGAAGGTCGAGAATTATATGGTTTTGCTAAGAAGTTAAAGTTCCCTTCTATGCTCTATGGCTATTAAACAGCTTAGTCAGTCACTGGCCATATAGCCTAGAAAATGAAATCAAAAGAAGACAAGAGATGTACAATCTTGATACAATAAATGACATACTTAGTTCATAAGATGGGGTAGATTAAACCCAGAACGGCATTGTAAAAAAGTAGAATAATAAAAAAAATAATGAAAGAAATAATCATGGATTCATTTGAAAGAGTAAAGTTTGAATCCAAAATAATAAAATAAAATATTTCATAATCTAATTGGTAAAATTCAAATATTTTTAAATAGTTCGAAAATCCGGTAACAATGTTGATACATTTTAGGTTATCTGGTGTCAATTAATAATAAATAATGGTCGACCGTTTTCTCCTTTTGTATTATTGAAAATACGCGCTTACTTGACATGTTGATGTATCGCTAGGATATTAGTGCCTAAAGATGTTTTTATAAGTTCGGACCATACCAGATCAGAGTTTATATTATAATATAATTATTATATATATATTAATATATTATAAATTATATATAGTTGAAACTAATAGCTAAAATTGTCATGGATACGATATTTGTTTATTAATGGTTCATTTATGAACAAAGGTCGAATCCACGGCAATTTTAGCTATTAGTTACAGCTATAGCTAATTTTTGCCTATCTCTAGACCTTAATGATTGGCTAGTAATTAAGTATGGCTGGGAAACAGTTTCTGATTCGTCTTATTATAATTTAGTTTAATTGAATTATGTCAACCCTATTGGTATTTATTATAAATATATTATAGCATAATATAATTATTATTACATTATGTACTTAATATAATATAGTTAAATCTTCATTAGGATATTGTCGGACCTCAATATCCAATAAATCCGTAAGTGAACGTTTTCTTGGTTTCCTGTTCGATAGCCTAAACTCAGCAACCACCTAACCTTTTTCATCACTGACTCCTAAAAATTAGCCAACTCTCTGGTAGATCTTCTCATTAAAATAAAGTAGAGAAGAAAAAATTATGTGTTTCTCAATTGATTTTTTTATTTTGACAAAATTAAATGTTTATAAAAATCAATGAGAAGGAGGTACTTCGTAAAATATTGAGTTGCAATACGGAGACTACAACTACAACAACAATGAGGCTTTCCCAAGATTATCTTACACAAATATATTTCATAACAACAATTATAAAAGCGAGGTTATCCTTCACAATTATGGACAAATCCGAGTAGTTGAGATAATTGTTAAGTATATTTCAGTAAAAAAATAAAAAAGAGAGAGACAGGGAGAAGTTAAAATGGAGGTTGAATCCCTGAAACGATTTGCGTTGGTTTTTTCCTTATTTTCACTTCCTTTACAGGGACAGACACCACAGGAAGTAAGGGACAAAGATTGAAACTGAACCTCGTGGACTCGAAGGGTTGAACCTAGTAACAGAAATAGTTGACATACTAACAGATAAATCTGGGATTGTGAATAAATATTTATTATTAATGATAAATTCAGGTTTTTTATAATATGTTTTGTAGTAAAATACTCCTCTGTTCTTATGATTTTTGTTGTAGAAAAAATTATAGTTTAAATTTCCGAGATTACATTACATGCAGCTACATTAACTTCAGTTGAAGGCTAATATATTTTATTACGATTATTTGAAAAATTATTATTTACATTATTTAAAAAAGGAATTGGAATCTATTATCCAATATTTTGTTATCATTCACTATAGTTGTATGGTTATTCAAACTATTGATTAATTTTATGAGCCCATTCCGTTCCCTCAAACAATGAATATTGATCAAACTTAGATTAGTAGTTCTGATAAAAGAGAACATGAGATGATTTTAATGGTAAAACATTGAATGTGTATTTTTTTTGTTTTACATCCAATCACTTTCATATCCGTTACAAGTATAATATATACTATATGATACTTGTAAAATCACAAGCTTTCTATCTGTGTTTTTGATAAAATAAATAAATAAATATTTTTTTGTATATAATAGGAATTAAATAATGATAAGGAAGAATACATTTTAGTCCTCCTATATGTATTCTTCCTCAAATTATTATTATAATTTCTTTCATATATTTTATATACAAAGAATTATGTATTTATTTATTATATTTTTGTATTTTCTCTATATATTTATTTTAATGTTTTGCCAATTTTCACAATGTTTGTATTTTATTTTTCATTTAGCCCTTACGAAGCCCTGCAAAGTGGGACGAAACGTTGGTTAACATAAATAGTTTTCTTTTACTCTACCTTTATTGACCGCCACCAGGGCTATCATCTTACATTTAATAAATTATTAAATGATTTCATCAGTTTCAGTTCATATTTTTAGTCTTATAGAGTAATGAGTAATCACGCATAGTAAAAAAATAAAAGTAATAAAAAATGGAACGAAAATTTGTTTTAATGGTACTTTAAAATTAGGGATCTTATAAGTTATATCTTCTTATTTTTTATATAACAAATTTATTTTATTACAATTAAGATATTTTTATAACCCTGGCCTTAGGAAGGACAATCAACTAAAAGACAAGATAATGTATTGTGTGGGGAGAGGTACTTCCTTATGATATGAAGTAATTCACAATTCGCTGAGGAAACGTACGGACTGATTCTCTTAAATTATAATAATATATATTCACAATAATTATAATAACGTCTTTAATATTAATTTTAAAACTAATTCCGTTTCAATTTTTTAAAATATGTCATAAGCAATTAGGAAACAATGAATGTCAGTATTTAAAAAAATAATGAATCTTATATAAGAAATGAAGAAAAAAAATGATTAAAACAGTATTACAATAGCCAAAAGGCTAGACAGTTCCATCTGGTATCTGACTTCCCAACGGAGCCACGCACTTTGGATCACCGGTATCAATGAAACTTTTTTTTAGTTATACAGGTTCGAAAAATATTAGACACATGTCCGAGGATTCTTGCCAATGTCCCCTAGGAGCCAAGAAAAAAAAATGTATTTAGCATATTTTTAGAATTTTTTCACATACCAACTTTGCTATTAATGATTATTACATAGCAATCAATTTGTTTTTGTGTATGATAAGAACAAAATATTATTTATCGTAGAAATGAGTTAAAGTGTGTAAAATATTACAAAAACTAAAAATGTTTGATCAAGTCAGATTCGGTCTTAGTGTTATTTGGGACCCTTAAATACTAATTTTCATGTAAATCAAAAATTGGAAATTTTTGTAGGACATTTTTTCCCGCCAATGTCCCGCGTTCACGAAATAAATTCGTAACTCCTCACAATTTTGTCCAAATCTAATGTAACTACAACTGTATTTCCGGTATTTTGGCTCATATGGATAGGTTTTAGATGTTATGAAAAAAAAGCCATTTCAAATTAAGTTAATTTTCTGAAACGTTTATATATATATATATATATATATATATCTGCGGTTCTAATAAACAAATTAAAGTAAACAAATAAGAAATTTTTGAACAATTAAGGTCCACTTTGTTCATTTCGTGCAATATCAACTTTATTTCTCCATAAAAAAATATTTTGTCCCACTTTGCTAGGTCAGTCGATCTAAATTATTTTATTATTGTGTTGCTGCTGTATGAGATAATAATATACCAATCGACCTCGGAAGTAAAATAACTTAAAAATATTGATAACTATATTAATTGGGTTTGAATTTAAACAAAATCTAAAAAAAAAAAAAAAAAAAAAAAAAAAAAAAAAAAAAAAAAAAAAATCGCAATATTATAAAATTAAAATGTCTTAGACCAAAAATTTGTTTTTTCTAAAATAGCTATTCAGACTTGTTTTTAGGGTCTTCAAAAAAATGTATCATTTAAGTCTATGATTCCACGTGCATAGTCTCCCCTCGGTAGACTTCCCGTTTTTAGTAAGCATAGTCAGAACTAAGTGGAATAGCCTGTTTTATACGATCACTAATTCAGTCATAGTTTCGGGCTGAACTAGTCAAGATCTGTTAGACTACATCTTTCATTTTAACAGCATCCACTGATTTTCACCCGAGTGCAAAATTTACTAGTCAAGACGAGATTTGAACCGAGTTCATTCAACCTTGTTCATTAAAATAGGACAATACTAAATGTTATTTTGGCTTTTAATTAATCAGTGTTTTTCTCCTTTAAACTTTTTTTTTTCATGGTAATATTTAATTTTAAGAGACTAGACACCATGGAGCTGAGAGCAGCGAACAGGATCTTAAAGGGAAATGCAAGAATAGAGTGGTAGTCCTCAACCTACTTAGCATAAGTAGCACTACACAGAAATGGTCATGTTGTACCATAATTCGTTAGCAATAAATTATAATAATGTTTTACAATAAATAATAATAATGACAAGTGTTTCTAGTTAAATGACAATTTTGTGGTTACAATAAAAGTTTTAAGGTTAAAATAAAGTATTAGGGTATACCTACATTTATATTTAGTAAAAATATACATAGTTGGATCACATGCATAAATATTTTTAAAATATGATTATTAAAAAAATGATCGGGATAATATAATTCGATAACTTGCAATGGCCTGTCACAAATTATTTATCATTATTCTTTAGAAAACTTATAGAAGATTGGTATTTTGCAAACAACAACTATAATTCCATTAATTATGATTAATTTTAATTGTGTTAAATAATTTTAATCAATTTATTTAGCTTATTAAATTAATGTTAATAATTTTAGTTTAGTCTAATTTTTTTTTTTTTTCTATTTCAATAACTAATTAATTGTAATTTTATTCACTTATACCTAATTAATGTCATCCATGAAACGGTCATTACATGTATTATACTCAAAGATATTTTTCTCAGCACTACAGAACTAATTTATAGAGTTTATACGTAATTATTCATACCAATGCATCTAAAATTTAGAGTAAAGTTGCACTAAGTTATATGGATCATAATTAATCCTGATAATTTATTGGGACTTTTAAAACAATCACCTTTTATATTAAATAAAATTTAATGAAGGACCTCTCACGTTAGGTATTAAACACTCAATTTACATGATGGTTGATATTAAACATGTTATAAGATTAGTTTAAAAAAAAAAAAATAGTAATTTTCTTAGTCTAGTAACTAAAGACTAACTAAATAAAAACTCTGTTCATCCCTGACAGTCTAAAAGCCCAAGAGGAGAAAAAGCTTAGTTATTTCACTTCAATTTTTTATTACTTTAATAAAAACTATATATAGTTACTAGTCAAAATTAATAAGTATGCCAACCATAGTTAGGGGAAATATAAAATAACAGTTGTTGCAAAACGTTAAAAAAAAAATTAATTTTTCTTTCGAAGCTCCATATATTTAAAATTACCTATAACATTTAAAAAACGTAATAGAGAATTATTTAATGAAGATCAAATTTGCTATATATATTAAAAGAGCTATTTTCTTTCCATAATTTCCGAGGTATACTTTTTAAAAAGCAACATTTCATAAAACTGTATTGAAAAATCAGTAGATAATAAATTTATTTTGGCAAAACTATATCTCAGGTATCATTAAACGTACATATGTCTATTAACACTCAAATCAAAGCTAGTTTAAAGCACTATAAAGTTTATGACGTTTATATTGGTTGGAGTAGTAGTTTGTCGAAATAATTGTTTTAACGTTTTGCAACAGCCGCCATTTTTTATTTCTCCTTAGTATGGTTGGCATACTCATCCATTTTAACTAGTAACGAACAATAGTTTTCATTAAAGTAATAAAAAATTGGGGTGAAATAGTTGATTTTTTTTTTATCACTGGACTCTTGTATAATAGGGAATCTTAAATTACCTGTTACTGAGATTCTGTTCGTCGTCGGTGTTCGATAGTGGAGGACTCCTGCCCACGTTGTCCATGCCCGAAACTCAAAGCTGCAAAACAAATAACTACAATAAGTATTATTTTAATATTGAAAATAAGGCACAAAAAATAATAACTAATTATCTTAAAAATCATTATTTATCATTTTTAGAGCTGGTAAAATATTTAATTCCTTGCATAAAACTGACTGTTACTCTTAGTGGTGAATATTCGTAGTTTTAATTTATTCCCATTTTGCACAAATTCGTTCTATCTTTTCCAACTAAAAATTACAAAAACAGTTCTTCGAGCATTGGTCATAATACTCATACATGGAGAAAAGTGATGATTCTTTTTTTTTTAGAGCTCATAGTTTAGGACATCAAGAAGGATATTTATGCGTCTTCAAAGTACTGTTTATTTTTTTATTTTTGTTGTTTTTGAGATATACAACGATCTTTTGAGCGCTTGACTCACACTGCCTTCAAGTTTGCCTTCCTAAATTACTCGCAGATATCGCGATATGTATTTTTAAAAAAATTAAGCTCGAAATAACGCTGTCTAACTTCTTTCTTTTAAATTTTATCTCTTTAATTTATAAATAAAATATAAATTTTTACAATGAACAGTCAATTAAATCATTCTTCATTTCGTCTCAGCTCGATTGGAGTAAATTTACTTACTCCAGGATGCTCATTTATGTAAGAATTGCCAATTTAAAAATAATATTTTAGTATTAACTTAAGCCCATATAATAAAAGTTTAATACTCTCATGAAACTAATAATCTTTAAACAAGAGTATTATGTTATGGGAATTATTTAATATAAAGAGATTATGTTAAGACTAAAGGAATTAAAGCATTTTCTAAGAATAAGTAAATTACATAAAGTTAAGTGAATCATTGTTTTGTGCAAAATATGAATAATATTATTTCATTATTATTTTTTGTAACTCATAAAACGATAGTGTTCCTTATCGTTTTATGAGTTACAAAAAATCAAGACTAAATTGATATAATTTATGAATAAACAAATAAGGCACGCACGCGGTAAACAACATATGATGTGTAACTAGCAATGCAAGTCACATATCGTACGTTAAAAATTCTTTAAACTATGAAATACTCTCTAAGACGTACAAAAAATAATGGGCATATGGAATATGACGAGGGGGATTCGTTATAAAAATTGTTTAAGGAGATATGCAATTTGCGGTCTCTTAGAAAAAATAAGAATATAAAATATTGCTAGGTAATTGATTATACTGGAGCAAAAAGAAATTTAGTCAAATTAATTATATTTTAGAGCTCTCTATTATATAAAAACATTTTTAGTAATCACCGTAAAATATTTTATTTTACTATTTTTGTTGTTGTTTTTTTTGGACCCTTCCTAAAACATATTAAGATTAATAGTACATACATACCACATCGAAATGGATTATTTCCAATATTAAATGGATTAATATGAATACCTGTTTTTCATTTTTATTTTATTTTTTTCGCACCCTTCATTACAATAAAATTAGTACTTCATACATATATAATAAGAAATGTATTGTATGTACTTTACTCAGTCTTCTCCTTTTGAATGCCTTGTGGCATGATGATATATAAAGAATTTTAATATTTTTGTCAAGAGAGTCTTGAGTTTCTTTCAGGTGTGGAAGGAACCCGACCATGTTGACATCATGTTTCATTATTTATAGACCACAACTTCAATTACGATCCTCTAATCTGTTTCAGAGTATATGCAACAAAACCCTGTCTCTTAGAACGAATAGTTGCGTAGAGAAGGGTTATTTCAGTAGTCTTTTTTTGTTAAATTAAATTATTTTTTAATTTTTCCATGTATTGACATTAAATATTTTAATATTCATTGACTGGAATTTGGATGAATGCGAAACATTTTTAATTACAGTATTGTATCGAATCGATACTTTGGTAGCACCGTAACTTCTAATCCTAAAGGTAATCGAGTGTTTCTGGGTTCAGAAGTGAGTAGTTGGGTTTTTTTTTTTTAATCATTTATTTATTGTTATATACAACTGTATAACATATATACAATAAGTAAATTTGCTGTAGGTGAGAACCTACCCATTGATAGAACTCCAATAACATTTCTAGAGGAGAAGGTCACCATCTTCTTTTCAGACGCCTAGGAGGATTATTAGGTTATGATGGAGAAGTCAGGCTAGAAGCAAGTGGATTTGGATGGTTGGGAAGTTTTCCATGGAAGGAATTGTATCTGGTTTTGGCCATATCGGCAACATATAGAACATTGAGGTCATGATACATGACTTGATTTGTGACAAAGTAAGGAGCGTTATGGATTTTACGAAGGGTTTTGGACTGTAAGGATTGGATTCGGCAGGAATTTGATGCTTTAGTGGAGCCCCAAAGCTCAACTCCGTATGTCCAGATAGGCCTTATAATAGTCATGTAGATCAGTCTTTTGTAATGGATTGGCAATTTAGACCGTTTGTCTAGTAAATGTTATAATAGTCCAAATCGGCGAACAGTTTCCTGTCTTTTCAATTTTGTATGAGGATTCCATGTCAGTCGTTTGTCGAGATGTAGTCCTAAGTAACGGGTCTGTTCGACAGGAATAAGTGGGGTATTATTAAAGGATACTGTTGGGCAAGAGGTCATTGGTTTACGACGAAGGGTAAATGTGATTTGGTGGGATTTATTGGAATTAATTTTAATCCTCCAATTTTGGCACCATTCTTCAAGGGTGATGACCATTCTTCAAGTGGGATTGGAGGGTAGTTAGATTTGAACAAGTTACTAGAGTATGTTTCTATGTTTTTGTTTAGAATTTGTTATCATACATAATGAAGAGTGAGGATTATTACTCATTGTACTATTCAATGTAATATAAACTCCTTGTGTCATTTGATTTCGGTATATTGTGTTCAAATGTTACAAAAGAATCAAGAGCCGTTTGCTTATTGAATTTGAAAAATTGTTAAAAACCTACTAATGAGCAGTTGTACCCTTAAACACAGTAACCTCCTTTGGCTTGGTCGCAGTCGGGTAATAATTCAATCCTTCCGGAGATGGAGACGCTTGGTGGAAAGTAGACCCACTATTCAACGTAACAAATGATGTATTAAATATTTTTAACATCCAAACATCTCACATAAGACATCAGTACAGACCATCAAGCATCTACTTTTACCACAAATTCGCTTATGTTAATTACGTGTAGTAATAATGTAATCGCACTATGCAGTAATATAATATCCGTTATATAATATTAGGAATATAATAAATGTTTTTATGTTGCACACAGCAAAAGATGACTGATTTAGTGTTACCAGGTTAAATATTTTATACATATAAATCAACTGTAAAGAACTTTCATAAACAGAATGCCGATTGCATGTCCTTTCCTTGAAAGAATTAAGTTTGAATACCGATTGTAAAGTGAAACCTTTAGCGGCTTTTACTTGGCAATTGTTTGAAGGGGAATCCCTAGCCTCTGTGCTACACTGTCAGCGATTTAATGAAGCCAGGAAACCACAAACGCTATCTTAGACTTAGGTCTTTTGCGCACAGAATATAAATCACGTATTACTATTGTAACACCATACAGGAAGCAGATGAAAAAAACAAATTATTGCTTATCGAACATTTTCAAGTACTGGTTTAGCATTATTTCAGTTTGATGATGTTTTAAGTACTTGTATTTTTATGTACTACTACTGTATTAGTGTAAATAAACATTTTATCACGTTTTTATATTTATTTAATGGTTTTTTTCACCTACATTGCGATATTGCGATAACGCATCTGTTCTGTCCACAAAATTCCTGAATTCTATGGTGTGGATAAGTTACTATGATATGGATCTAAACTTATGAGTAAAAAAAATAAAAAGCAATATAACATAATGTATGTCTGCTTCACTATGACCAACCTGATAAATATATACAGCCAAATATCCTTTGCAAGATTACCATCTTGTTTCCAAATAATATTTATCTATTGTAAAAGAAGAATAGTCAAGGTTTTTTTAGCAACGCTTTCAATTAAGACCTTGAGTTTTTAAGCAGTGTCTTCCTGTACGATTATTTAATATGAGCATTCACAGAAATGAATGTATAAAGAGAGAATGCTGCCCATAAAACTAATCCTCTATTTTCTCCATTTAAAAAAAAATCAATAATCTGGTAATTATCATAAAATTCTAAAATCCTATAAAGTTGTGCTACAGATATTGGTTCCTTTTTTAAAAAAAATCAACTGCTTATTCGTAGATCGGTGTTGAATACATGTTTTTTTTAAGAAGCGGCATTATTTTGCTAGCCTCTATTCCGCTTACTGACCGACTTAATGGTGGGGCTCGTTGGCAGAGGTGCATACCTGTCGGCCAAGGAACTGTTGCCGAGTGATTCACCCCGGTAGCCCGCCAACCAGACCTATCTGCCCCGTGGCAAATGGGACACTCCTTTTGCGTCTTGAGAAACTCTCTCCCCATTCTTACTGGATTCCTTAGCACTATCATCGTAATTAAATACGTATCTAGGCACGTTATTATATCTTCGTTCTCAAATTTATTGAACTATTTGTGTAGATGAGCAGGACCGAACCCAGAGGGGTGAGGAGGAGAGGGGCAGCTGCCCCCCCCCTAGAAGTGAAAAAAATAATAATTAATTAATAAAAATTTTTTCTATTAAATACTAATTGTAATAACTAATAAAGCACAGCGAATATCATATATTAAGTTTTTAAAATTATAGTTTCATTCTCCTTTACAGTAAAATGTCACAACCAAATTGACTATGGCTTGCGGCCTAACTTTGATCCTGGGTATTAAATGAATTCCATGGTAAATGAGTTCCAACCATTATCCTCATTAGTTACTAGTTACTAAGTTACAAATGAAGGCTCCAGCGAAAAACTATGAAGTTCCATATTTAGACAGGAGAGATCGGCTTTCTGTAATTTATTAATTTTTAAAAATGTGGTTACTTGGTTAAAATCTACAGTATAAATCAGGACAAACAGTTACGGAAAACAAACCTTACTGTACAATAAAACTAATACCTAGACTTATATAAGTACATGAAGCTTTACATTGAATAACCGGAATTTTAATATAAAGCTTCTGATAACTAAGAACTGACTATATTTAGGCATTAGTTATACAAAAAAAATGATATACCCTTAGTCGTTTTAATTACCTCATTTAGAATATATATTAACAATAGAATGTCAGCAAATGAGGACACTAAAGCGCGGTGAACCTTGACACCTCAAGAACGCTACTATAGGTTTTCCTAAGCGAGCAAAAGGTTGCCAATAAACATTTAATTGAGGAAATTGTGCTCTCTTGGCCAGGAAATTGTTCTTAGAAAAGCAGTGCTAGGGAGCCTTGAACCAAAGAAATTAGGGTCGTTTGCCGACAAGATGTGTTCTGGATTTCGATAATGTAAAAAAATATTAAACGATTTCTTATTCCTATTATAGTAATTTGATAATTATATGAATTTTAAAAAATAATAAATCTGCTATGTAAACGCAGTAATTTGTTTTCTTGGGAATCTAGCCTAGTTTGATTCTATATTTTTGTAAAGGATTTAAGAACTGGGACGGATTCCACTTATCCGTATAAAATAAAAAGCAAGTAGCTGTTTGTAAAAATAAATGACTGTTTAAATAAAATAAATTTTATCCAATTTTAGTGTCGAAAGAATTTATATTTCTTTATAAGTCCGACGTTTCAGCTAATTCAGCCATCCCCAAGGACAATCTTAAATACAATTTTAGAACCACATCAATTTTAAATAACATTCTGGTCAGGTCATTAATTTCAGTCTACAATTACACTATTTTGCCAATCCTTCATATTAAATTAAAAATTAAAACTTTTAATCGCAGTTTATTTTTACAATTATACTATATCACAACAATATTAAAAAAGTTTTAAAATTTTTTGAACTAAAAAATATTTGCATAAAGTTTTTTAAAATTGATGTGGTACTAAAATTTTATTTAACATTTTCCTTGTCGGACTTATAAAGAAATATAAATTGTTTTTAGACTAAAATTGGATAAAATTTATTTTATTTAAACAATAATAAGTAAGTGTAAAGATTATATATTAAAAAAAAAAACAGTGATAAGCCATAAAATATATTTTACGCTTATTGACACTTTTCGTGCAAACGATAACTTTTTTTTAGCGTTGTTACAATGATTGTGAAATATTTTGTTATTTATTGATGTAATGAATAAATAATTTAATTAGTTAACCATTGCGTAATAATTCACGATTTTAAAAATTTTAACTTCATATTTTCCAACCGCGACGTTTGGATTAAAAAAAATCCCTAACTTTTCCAGGTTTACTATGAATTTTTTCCCAGGTATAGACACCCTGTATATAGTGATGTTATAACACGTTTTTTTAAAAAATATTTTCAAATAAATATCAAATTATTAATGCGAACGGCTTATACAATTTTTGAAATTTTATTAATTAGAAGTACGTCAATTAGTGAGAAGAGGGGAGAGTCGGTTCAGCATCGTGATCGTTATATACGGAAAACAGTCGAAGAGACTTAAGAACCTGATATAGGTGTTCCAACTGATAACGTGTACGCTTGAGAAAAAACAAATATAATCACAAAATATATTTTTATCAAGGAGTTCTTGTTTGTTTTCTTTGTTAAAAAATTAAAATGTCGATGACAACTGGCAATGCCCCTTCAAAGAGATAACATGCTTTGGGTACAATAAACTTTCGTAAACACACATTGAAATGAGAAGATAAGGGATTCCATATAGAAACAAACCATGCTTTTGAAAAGAGTGTAAAGATACGACTTTGTTTTACATTTTTCAACCGTCAACTTTTTCCGCTATTCGAGACATGTAATAAAAAATTATGTAAGAATCAGTCGAATGGAGGAAGCTCAACTAATTGTAGTCATGGCGACTAGCCGAAGTTTTGGAAGTTTTCAATAGAGCCATGTCAAAAGAGTAACTCTGAATTTATACCAGCTTTACGATTATCCGTTACTGAAGAAAGCAAATGATTGTTAGAATATAAAAAATATATATAAAATTAAGAGCACATAATTAAAAAAGAAAATATTAAGTTCATCTCAACAAACTTTCGTGAAAATAGTATATTATGCATTGGAGATCGGGATGTTGAAAATTAATTACATCATTTGCATGAATCGTAAAAAATATCCAATTCACTAACTTTCATATTCTATTACTTTCAAAGACGATGAATTGTTGAATAAAATTGTTTTATAAATTCCCAGGATTTCGAGAGTAAGTCCATCAGTATAAAATAAGGCATTGATCAGAGAAGGCCGTTAATTAACCAAAGTCAACAAGAAACCACAAAGACGTAAAGCTCGTGTAAGCCTCAGTGTACCTTTGTTCAAAGAAGTCATTGACCTGCTAAGATAGCGGTAAAGTAAATGTTAGTGTATATTCAGAACCATTAAGTACATGTAAATTAAGTACAGCTAGAAAACAGTTTTAATTTCTATATGTAAGTTAATGGCTTCATCTAAGTAACATCCGTTCTTAAACAAATCAAATCAAATTCTTCTAGGAACATTTGTATTTTAAATTAAAGTATTTAATTTTATGTTATTTTAATTTAAATTTAAAGAATTTTTGTAAAAGTTTCTTAATCGACATACATAATTAATTGATATCTATAATCTTTAGTTATTAATAACATACAAAAGAAAAAGTTAGAATTAAAACCTTAATATAATTGGAGATATTGAGCGGAAATATCTCTAAAAATAAATTTAAATAAATAATAAAATGAAAAAACAAAACAATATATGTATATGTATAATATAAAATTAGAAATGTTTATAAAATACACAAAAAAACAGCGAGAAATTATATTGTCATGTGAATGAGAAGAAACATTGGTGTAGAAAATCACCTGATCGCTTAGAGTAGATTTACAGTTGATAAAATGTTAACAATCTACTGCAGAAACAGTTCAACCAGGGTCATAGAGTTGAGAATACAGTTGCACAATGAAAATAGATATTAATTCCCAAAATAAGTTTAAATAAATATTGAAATGAAAGAAAAAAAACAATATATGTAAATGTATAACAAAAAAATAGAAATGATCATAAAATGAAATTCACAAAAAATACAGCGAGAAATCATATTGATGTCAATGAGAAGAAACTTCAGAATAGCAAATCACCTGATTGCCTAGAGTAATTTACAGCTGATAAAATATTAACAGTTTAAAACAGAAACAATTCAACATTCATAGAGTTGAGAAAACAGTTGCACAATAAAAATTCATATAGATGTTAATACAAACATTATTGATTCGATTATTAATGTTATAATAATTATTTGGGTATGAAACATCAGAATTCTTAAACATTTTTGAAGAAACTGTTTGACAATTACAAAGTAAATGTTAACCCCATAGTAACGAGTTTATAAAAACAAAACGTGGTCAGTTACTTATTACGCTGGCTAAAACGTGCCACACTAAATAATGTAGATACCAGCAAAAAGATTTGTATGATTTAATAATGAAAAATGAAATTGCATAATCTACTGTGATTTATATCACTATCTTATCAGCTTGACAACTGGTTTTTAAGACTTTTCGGTTATTTTTAGCGATTACCAGCGTCTTAAATATGTTCAAATAACTGAAGTTAAAAATTTATATATATAATAATTACTTAGCTATACAAAATAATTATTACGAATGGATTTGTATACATTTACAAAGATTGCCACCATAAAAACTACAGCAAGATACAGCGGAACAAGGGCGAACTTTCTCAGCATTAATTATAAGCTCATATTAACGCTCTAAGAACCTTTAAAAGGTAATTTATAAGTTAATAAAAACAATTTTATGAATTCCTGTTAGTTGACCAATGCTCAATATTGAAAACCATTTAAGTTAACTAGATAGCTTCTACATTTGGTTTGTTTTTAATTTTCTACCTCTAATGTCTTCGATTATAAAATCTAATTCAAGCGCTAACATCAGTTATATAAACTCATAAAAGTCAAATATAATAAATAAACTTTGAAAACCTTTATTTTATGGACAGCGAAAGTTTTAAACGTTAAAAATAGTTGTACTAATTATATCAAGTATAGGATTTTTTAAATGTCTATACCGATTAAAAATACTAGTAGTAATGTAGTAAGGGAGACTACTGACATCGTGAAGGATTTATTTGAACTCCAAGTAGGGAGGTAAGTGAAAGTTACCTCGTTACCTTAAACGATTATTAGTTGATGTATGGCGACGAGGTTAAAATCCCTCTAGGAGAGCTATCCTAACGCCAAACATAATTAGAAGGGAATTCTTCCCTACCACCCCGCCCCTGAAAATCACAAATCAGGACCGGAATTATCTTGCTTTCAAAACATTGACCAATAACGAGTAGAGCAGTGCTTGACAAATAAAAATCGTGTAACACTGAAAATGAAACTAAAACGGAGAATAGGCAATGACAAACAAGGGTGGACTTTATTTCGTAATAGTTCTACGGAATGAAAACTAGACCCTCCCACTCTGGTTAGAATAAGTTGGTTACCTATATGATAACACCTCCGTATGTCAAAAATAACCAGTCTAAAACAGCAACAAAAGAACAAGAAATCTCATATTTACTAAGGGTACAAGATTCAATACATTTAATATCAATATTAGGTTTCCTTCTTTAAAGTTTTGTTTTATTTATTTATTTTTTAATCTAGGCGTATAAGATGAAAAAATGTAAAACTAAACGTATGATGAAACATCTGCTTTTAGTATAAAAGAAAAAGCTTTTCATAATAAAGTAGAATTTTCAATTACATCAGTAACAAAGAAATGTATTTGCTATCCCGTTACTAGAACATTGAAATACCTAAATCAACATTAAAAATGTGAGTGTGGGAATTCTGTCATTAAATTCAAGATCTAGGTAATGTATTTTACATTTCCTATTTCCATTCTACGTTTTTATAAACCAATAAAAAAAAACAAAAACGCTCTATTCAAATAATGAAAAGCTCTTCTTAAATATTAAGGAATAAATAATAACAAAGGAATCCCCAGAATAATTTTACGTGAAAATAAAGTGGCTCAAATCATCAAGTCGGATGTTAGGGTAAATGCGTCTTAACATTCGACTAACATCAGACATTAATTTCGGAATCTGAGAAAGGAATTAATTTTTCTACTGGTATATATTTCCCAATAATTTAATAACTCGAGCAGATAATGTCGGTTCGCAAACCTGCAGTCATAGATTTGAAACATTGAAGGGTTAATCAGAACCGGTTATTGATATCATATGTAATTTAGCTGATTGCCGAATAGGCAAACCTTAAATTATTCCCGGACGTCCAAGTGATCACGACTAAAACCTTGGCACACTTGATATTTCTCTATTTCATCAGCGACTATTCGATAAAGCACAAAGGATCAAAGAGTGCAATAAGCCGGGGCAGCGTAAGACAATTATAATAGAATGGTATGATTCACAATCATATAATATGCAATGCATGCAATACAATACTGTACATACTGCCTTATATACAGTACATACAGCCTGTACATATAGAGTATCTATAGTCTAACATACAGTACTATCCTTTCTCAAAAATGTTATTTGTTTTATGGGTCTCTTAGTTACCAGTGAATTTTTGCAATGTATCATATTGCTTTTAATACTAAGGTTGAGTGGATTGATGCAGCAAAATAAGAAACAAAATTATCTCTTTATTATTCAAGATGACAACCCTCTTGTTTAAGTCACTTATTTTATATAAGTGAAAGTAAAATCTGACTATTATAATAACTACTATGGAAAAACAATTATTACCAAATTCTTCCATTGTTTATTTCTATTAACAACGAGAGACGTTTATTTTTTTCAAATAAATAATATGAAAGGTATATCAGAGGACGCCATTTTGATAATTCGGCATTTAAGTCCAAAATATTTTAATGAGGATAAGTCCTAGCTATCACCAAATATTATTTAGTTTGTAGGAAGATAGTCTGGGTGGCGGTCAATAAAGGTATCTAAATAGTGGATGAATACTATTTACTGTTAACTAACGTTTCGCCCCAATTTACAGGGCGGTCAGATTGAAACAAAGATGACAACTGATCTTGAGATGACAGCTTGTTTATTTTCGACAATCTCTGTTTCAATTTGACAGCCCTGACTAAGCCCTGCATAGTGGGACGAAGGTTAACAATAAATAGCTTTCTTATAATAATTTGATACCTTTATTGACCGCCATCCGGACTATCTTCGTACAATCTACTTCATATCAACTGTTTTCTTTTAATACAAATACTACTTAATTATACCTTGATATACCGAGTTTGATAAAAATTATCTAAGGAATTTTTGAGTAATATAAATATTGTGGAAAAGCGATTTTGCTAAGAGGCACTTCTTTTTAGTCAAACCATTTATTTTATTGGAAAAGTTGCTGTAACATCCCAGGTATATGGCGTATTAATTACGTGATTTCAGTTTTGGCGGCTTTTATGAGATATTATTTGAACTCAGTGAACCCCTAAATGTGTATTTTCGTGGAAAACTCTACATTACATCAAAAGTTTTACTACAATATTTAGGCAATAATTAGAAAGAAAGGAAAAGAAAATTGACCCTAACACCAAGACAGTGAAGTTAAGATAAATATAATATACCCAAATAGATTGAAAGAAAATTTATATTAAATAGTAAACTTTATATAAATCGACTTCCACAATAACAGGAAAGTAGTTAGAAAGGGCAGTATACTACACGTAAGGTTATTACCTTTTATTTTTTTTTTTTTAAATAAAGGTGATTTGGTCAGGATCACCCTCAACCGGCAATATTTCACCCCCAAAAATCATACCCCTTTTGATAGAGAAAACTATCTATATGCTATAGCCAAACTCAAATCCTGGTTCGAAAGCAGATGGTCAGCAAAGAGAAGATGGTATTTCCAGGCTTCGCGCTTACTTATTCACCGCACGGACGTCCTCCAAGCTAAGATTTTCGCAGTGTATCGCCACCTATTTCTACAAGCCGAAGGCCAATCGCCAACTTTTACAAGGGGATATAAAGCTACTCTGACCTCAATACTACCTCCTTTAACGTTCTTTGATTATAAATAAGTGGTAATATCTGTTGCTTTGCAGATCTACGATCGTAAATTGTTAGAAGCTGGCATTTCTAGGGCTGGAGGGAAAATTATAATGCATTTCATTAAGCCAGATATGGAAACAAGAAATAAAAAAAAATCAAATCAATTAATGGTAGGAAGATAATCCGGGTAGTGGTCAATAAAGGTATCGAAATAGTCGAAGGAAACTATTTATTCACCTGAGTTGTGATCTTTGTTTCAATCTGACAGCCCTGCGAAGTGGGGCGAAACGTTTGTTAACAATAAATAGTATTCTTCAACTATTTTGATACCTTTATTGACCATTACCGATACATCTGCTTACAATCTACTTCATACGGTCAACTATCTTCTTCCAATACAAATCGATCTATGATAAATTTTACTCCATGTAATGGATACCATTCAACCTTATACAGCTGAAATGGTGAATGCGTTAAATTTACGTATATGAAACAATATTTCTTTCAAACAACCAACAGCATATTAAATAGAAGTAGTAGAAATAGATTAATATAAATATGAATATTAGATGTGTATAAAAAAATAAAAAAAATACGTAAAATTTTATTTTATTTTCGACCAATCCAAACAAAAACACAATATAAACCTAAAATCACTATTCTTTTTAATTTTTAGAAAAAAGAAATATATGTAGCTCTATTATTATCATTGCTATTCTTTATGGGATATAAATGAAGAAAATCTTGAAATATAACTAAACCCGAGTTTACTACCAAGAGTTTGCTTTGGGTAGTAAGTTTTAAAATTTAATACCAATTATGAAAGACAAGTTGTATCATAAATATGACACATAAAACAATATTGGTTTCTGTTACATATTATATATTGTTGTTTCGAAGACAAAAATATTGTTTGCTATTATATTCAGGAAACCACACGATTTTTATAATCACATACAGCTGCTCCCTTTTTAGAACCTATGCTTGCACTCAATAATATAAAACAAAACGTACCAAAAATATATACTTTTTCTTTTAATTGTATAGTATTACATTTTGTCTTATTCAGACATTAGTAACTAAGGAAACTAATTCACACCATATTTACAGAGACATGTAAATTAAATTAGAGTAGAGCAATAAATAGAAGAAACAAGATAAACAAAAAGTAAATTAACATCTTCAACACATTCCTATATATATACCCATATTCCCATATTCCCAATATTTACGTTCAGTCAGGGGAACTCCAAACCATGCTTGTTTTTCAACCTGTGAAGGAAAAAGCAGGGCTATGGAAGATTTATATAACACAATTTTATTAAATTAAGTAGCTTCATTTTATATATTTATAGCATAATTAATATTGTTTGTGATAATTATAGCAAATATTAATGAAATAGTGATTGAAAATTTAAAAAATACATCATAATTAATCAAAGATTAATTAAAAAAAGAAGCTCGTTTGCTATTAATGTATCTACTGCGAGGATATTCAGGGATTGTTAGAGAAGGGGAGAGGATACTATTAATTTAAGAGTTGAATTAAAAAGTGGCGTATGTCAAACCTGAAGTTAAGAAGTTTTCAAAAGTTTAGAGAAATTTCTATAGGCCTTTTATTCGGTTAGGAACAGCGTTTTTATTAAAACTAGCATTTAAAGTCAATGCACTCAATTTTTAAGTAAATAAATATTTTTTTATGAAAAATAATTCTGATGAAAACGAATGACTTACCACCTAGGCGGGGATCGCGGAGGCACCGTGGTAAGGCACGATGCTACTAACTCCATGGATCAAGGCTCGATTCTGTCTGGGCAGAAAATTGTTTTCTCTTACACTTTAGCTTTGAGTCAACCCTCTGGGTTCTCCCTCCTACTAAATTCTGCTATTATTAACATTAATTATCCTTCTCTTCGCCTGCAGACAGTTAATGGCGACTAGATATTTAGGTAAAGTGATAAGATTGGGAATGTGTTGTAGTTAGGTCAAATTTTCAATAGATCTTCACACGCACACTATCAATATGTCTGAAAACGCATTTTAGGTCGCATAAAATCCATAACTATGGCACAAGATAGTTTTAAACATGTTAAGACAATAGCACCTAAACGGATTTAGTAAAAGTCTTACACCTAGGCTCTCAAAATTTTAAAATACAATACATCTATAACTCCAATATAGGGTAACATAATACATGTCAAAAAAAACAATAACAAAAAAAGTTTTTATCAAACATACTTTTATTTGAGGATAACTCCAAAAATATTTATATATAGTATTTATATATAAAAATAGTACCTTATAGTTAATTAAATTGTGAAAAAAATAAATTATTTAAATTTGACCAGTATTAGCAGAGATATGGATTTGTGGATTGACGTACTGGATTTGTGCCAATGTTTAGTTTTTCGAATAATTAAAAAACAATAGATTTCTCAAATGATCTCAACATATAATATTGTTTATAATTACGTATTGTTGATTGTTTTAATATTTTAATATTATAGTTAAATTGAGATAAGCACTTAAGGTATTTTAAAAATGTTTTTAAATGATGCTTATAAAAAATTTGTAAGGAAAGCCGTGCGAGTTGTCAAATCAGATATTTATATACAATCAAGATTGTACTTGAGGTATAATAATTTTGTATGGAGCGTGAAAAAAGAGAAAAGCAGATAGGCATTTTCATGCTCATAAAGACTCTTTATTCCGTGGAATTATCTTTCTTCACAGAAAGAGTTTTATTATGGATTTTATCAAATATTATTTGATTATCTTATTTTATAAAAGAATAAAATGCTTTAGAACCTTCTTGTTAAAAATAGTAGCACTTAAATTTTTATAAACCATTGTTATTTCGTGATTTATCATTCGATGCCAGTTTGGTACTTTTCAGTTATTTTCTATTTCGGGAATTATAACCCTTCTTACTTGAAATTCTTTATTTCATTAATCTTACAACAGTAAGCTAACTCTTCCGACGTTTCTGACGGTCCATTCTTTAGGGGTCTATTTTAAAAAATAGCAATGAAGTTTTTGGTCACATTAATTTCTTAAAATATAGCCAAATTTTCTTTCCTTTCTGTTTGATCAATGTGAGAGTAGGTAGCACATTGGTAAGGCACTGTGCTACAAACTCTAAGAAAACAGGTTCGAATCCAGCAGCGGCAGATAATTATTTTCTGTTTCACTCTAGCTGTGAGTCAATCCAAGTTCTGGAGCCCTCCGGAGTCCACCTAGTCTCAAAAAGTGTGTACACTTAATTGAGTAAAAATCTGGCGGTCAGGCGTGATTCCTCACCCCTTGCACAACCGTTAGTTTGGTAATAGTACTTCCTCACTAAGTACTGGACCGCTAACCCTTCATGGGTTGTAGGTACAGATTTAATTTCTTTAAATACTTTGATTGATTTCTTGATTGTAATTAATAATTAATAATACCCCACTTTGCAGGGCTTCGCTAGGACTGATAAGAATGAAGTTCTGTTACCAACTCATTCAGTCTGACAGCCCTGACGAAGCTCTGCAAAGTGGGGTGCAACGTCGGTTTACAATAAATAGTATTCTTTTACTATTTTGATACCTTTATTGACCGCCACCCGGACTATCTTCCTCCAATCTACTTCATACGATCAACTATCTTCTTCTGATATTAATAACCGTCACTACATAAATCACTCAAAAAGCTTTTTAAAAATTAAAACAAAATTTGAAATTGAAATTGAACTAAAATGACCAGAAGAAACAAAAGAAGGTATGCAAAATAACATTAATTAAAAAAATAAAATACCTAGAAAAGAAAATTTGGCTATATTTTAAAACTTTGTAACGCTTATTTAAAACAGGCCTCTGAAAAATGGCTGGAACGTCTGAAATCTGGGTAATATTAGCTTACTGAATTTAAAGCAAGACTAATAATTAAAGTAAATATACTCAATTTTTTTTATGTTCCTGGAAATTAAATAGAGAAAAATATTGATATTTAATAATACTATATATCTTACTGATCACACGGTAAATTTTGTGAACATTAATTAGATTTTAAATTGTGCCAAGAATAATTAATTATATAAAAGGAAAACAGCATATCTTTCCTAAAATAATGAAAAATACAAAAGTTACCAATTGTTAACGACCATTTCGAGTAGATGATTATAAAATACTAAAAAAATAAAAATTAAATAAATTTTCGTTGTCACTAATTGAATTGACAAAATATTCAAAAAATGAACTGTACATTGGAAAAATATATTATTTGAATCGTTATTATAGTTTGTAGGTTGAGGAAACGAACCACGGGACTCGTTCTTTATTTGTTCAATCGTAGTATTTTTAAACTTCAGGAATATTTTCCTTGACACCAAATAGTTTCATTTTTTTTTTTCTGGTTGCTGGCCGCCGAATGTCTAAATTCTTTTGGAATGTTGTTTTCTATGCTATTAAAATAAAATGTTTAGCTCAAAATTTATACAATTCAGTATTTACTTTTAATAGCAATGGATCAAATAAATATACTACACCAAACGTAAACAATTTAAAAAATGAAAATCAAAATTTTGGGTTCGACAGGCTATAATCCGCAGGACAATTTATCACTTTAATTATTTTTTTTTTAATAGGAGAAAGCCCAGATAAATACAAATTCTCGAATTTTACCATTGCCAAATAAGAAGAACCTTTAGAACTGAAATCATATTTTTAAGTCCTATAATAATTCATATATTTTATGTACACAAGTGCGTAGATGAGGTATATTTCTACCATATAATTCTGACTAAAAAAAATCAAACGTATGTACATTAACTTAATCTAAAATACATTAATGTTATTATGTTCAGAAACGTTTCTGGGTTCCTTAACAAGTCCGTGCATGTCTTCTGTGTCCTTGGGATGACTTCTTTTTACAGTCGACCTTCAAACAAGCTGAGGGAAGATAAGGAATTTTCATTTTATTTCGATTTAGTAGTTTATTAATTGCTAATTTAAAAAAAAATTATTTATAGCTCCTAATACAATAACAAACAAAGTCATAGGAAACAAAAAGTATCTTTTTGTCAAAAATGGTTGAACAGCTTAACTGTTTGGGTCGAAATTAATCCTCGATCGGGCAGGATTAACAATAAATAACATGATTCAGAACAAATCTATTATATTATTCAATGTAACAATGATTCCCCATGCTAATTTTCCAAATGAGCTTTTCAGTTAACCGATTGACTAACTCCAATATATGGTAGAACTAAAAAATGTAACAGTTAACTAAAATTTGAATTGTGCTCTAGTCTATTTGTTAAATGCTAAATTGTTATAGAATAAATATTGAATATACGGATTTATAGAGTTAGTCTAACTCATGTTAAAATGGAACTTTCATTTATGTGTTTTTCGTCATTCTTCATTACCTTATTTCATTTTCAACGTTAAATATCATTTTAACATTTATATAATACGTTACATATAATATACGTAAATCTATAATATGTAAAGTCTCTCATGGACCGGCGGTTGTGAACCACTACACTCGACAAAAAAAACATTTCAAGTAAATTAAGACTTTTTAGCATTTTTGAACTTTCCTGCTCAAGGCGCGGAGAGTTTTTCCTCCGAGCCAGAAACACGTAGCATTTATATAACATGGTTAATCTGGCCCATGACAGTTAATCTTGAAATACAACACAGCTGCTAAGTACAGAGGATATAGTACATAAGATTGTAAGTTCACTTTGTGTTGTAACCTAGTAAATTATTAGTTTTTGACTTTTTTGGAATTAAAAATGATTCCAGAAAACTTTATATAATAAATAAACAATGGAATGTTTGAAATGCAATACAATATTTAAGCCACTACAAAGAAAGGATTAAATTAATTATACTATGAATAGATTTAAAATAAATTTTAAGTCTATTTTTATTGATATTATAATATTTTCTCCGTTAAACATTGGTGATTTAAAATTAAACAAATGAGTTTATTTTTCGATATATATTTTTCTTTTCTTTAGCTACATATGTTAATACATTCATTAATTTACTCCCAAATTAATACAGTTAATAGACTCACAAATTAATACATATATTAATACACATAATTTAGACATGAAATTGAATAACGATCAATATTTTTCTTTATTGTATTTTTTTCTTATTTAAGGATTTTATTTGTGCTCGTTTCCAAACAAGAGGATGTAAACTTTAAATGTATAAGTTTTTTGTAGACTCTGAACAGGATGAGAGAAAATATTATAACCATTCATCGTGCCTGATGAAACAAACATGAAGTAGACGTTGGGTAAAGTGGCAGTGTGGGAATATTACTAAAGAAATAATAGAATAATCAGATGTAAAAGCAACGGCTACTTTACACGGTCGTGATTACCAGCAGAGGAGGTCCCTAACAATTTCTTCGGAAGAGAAAGATAAGGAAGTTGAACAACCTCTGTGGATTACTGCGGAAAAAGTTCAGGTACCAAAAGTGCTTCATGGCGAGGAGGCAGTGTTAAACAGGTACAAATTAACTGGCTATTCTAGGAAATGAAAATATGATAATCTGTTCTATACGTTCTACGTATTTGATAATGGTAAAAATTCGAGAATTTGTAGGAATCCCGGGCTTTAAAATTATCTAGTTAAAATTAATTTCTCTTTTTTAAATTCAATTTAATTAAAGTAATAAATTGTCCTAATATAAATTACATTTTGGTGAGCATGGTAGAGAGTTTAGATTACGGCCATTTTGAGATTTTTTTTAAATTCATTTAAACTGAATTTGGTGTATGACACAATTCTTCCTTTTTCAACTGCAATAATTTATTTCATATAATCAACAACAACGTTTCGGGAAATATCCCCCATCTTCAGGTAGCTTATATAATAAAGAGAGAGAAATGGTTTTTGAAAAATTGTTCATTTTAGTTTAATTGTTCATCTTTGTGGTAATAGAGGTAGGGGATAAGTGTTTATAGTCTATATGAGGTTATCATAATGAAAGATAACCTTCAGGAAGGTAACTATTCTCCTAAAAATGTATAATTGTTAATAGTAAAAAAGTTTTTTATTCATTAAATGACAATAATATTATTAAATATTAGCAATAATGACAAAATAGGAGATAATTATACGTTATATATAAAATATTTTTATCTGGTAAATAGTTTATAAATAGTTTTGAGGTATATATGATATATTAGTAGTGTTGTAAGCGCATGTTATAGGTTTTTGTTGAATTTGGTTTTATAGCAACCTGAAGATGGGGGATATTTCCCGAAACGTTGTTGTTATTTATATTAATAAATTATTGCAGTTGAAAAAGGAAGAATTGTGTCATTCACCAAACTCAGTTTAATTGCAGAGACTTTTCAGTAAAAGATCATTAAGTTTAATTCATTTATTTTTTTCTATGCGGGTGAAGTATACTCGTCCTCGTCTTGTACCCGGACGTCCTCAATTCACTAGACTGCTGATAGTAGTGTGGAGGATACGGAGTGTATACACCGTCGCCGCAAGGCAGCCCATCATTACAGGAACACTATGGGCTGTATAAATCTTAATGGTAAATAAAGAAGAAAAAACAATCATAGACCATCAACTATAATCTTGTAAGTACGTTTTTAGAACGCTGGTGGACTTACTTATGCGAAGTTTGCCGAGTTGCAGTAAGATAATAAATACAAAATATAGACATCTACGCAATCATAGAGGCAGTAGGTGCTACTGATAACATGGTGGAGTTCCAACATGATGACTACTAGAAGTACCTCCTCTCCAGAGCCTCCTTGTGTTCATTAGAGATTATGGTAGCAGCCAAGAACAACCAGCCTGAGACGTTCCGTGATGCTTTATTGGGCTACCAGAAGCCTTATGCGGAAGAGCCACGACTGCGGTGTAGGGAATTTTTTTTTTTCATGTTTATAATTTTATATGTTTGGTGTTCAATGAAAAAATTTATTAGATCCATTGCTATAAACAGTAAATACCAAGCTGTTTAAATTGTTTAACTTTTTTATATCAACGGCATAGATAACAACAGTCCAAAAGAATTTCGGCATTCGTAAATACTACGACTGCAAAATAAAGGATAAAAGTAATTTGCTTCCTCAATCTATTCCTAGTCCTTAACCGTGGTGGGAGGGTAAAGTTCTCATTAAGAGTGTGTTTATAATTTATATAGAAAATAATTACAACAATTTAGAAAAACAATATCTTAAAGCATATTATATTAACGTCTCGAAGCTGACATCAACATGAAGCTGAAATAGATTGAGTATTTGCTGGACTATAGAACATCTTGAAATTCTGACTTATATTACTTTTAGCACTCTCTTAATAACCTACTCCGTATGAATTTTTTGCGTTATTTTGAATTTTTATATTATATGTTATATTTGAATTTGGGTTTAGACTGTTCCAAAAAAAAATTGTATATAGGAAAAAATATATTTTGTACCCGAAGATTAGGAACGTGATTTAAACAGGAATATTTCAGAGTTATATTAAATAGTGAAGTTATAGAAATAAAATGAAAAATATAACTTAAAATTCATCAATATCTTCGAAGTAACAATATGTTATAGTTAATAATAGCAATAACTATTATTTATTATTGTTTCTATGGCAGTAATTTAAAAAAATCTCTAAATGTGAATAAACAAAGCTAAATCCGAAGAAAAAACATTTTTTTCTTAATTATAAATGTTTAGTGTCTCTATAGATTTTAGATGAAAATTAAACTTTTCGAACTTGAAAATAAAAATAAAGTTTTTCTGTTAAAGTGGATATTCTAAATGCATTAAAATTTTTGTAAATGGATTATACTATAGTATATTAAACTAAAAAAACATTTATCTTTAAATCAAATAATATTAATTAAACAAATGTTTTTACTTTTAAGTTTTTACTAGTATATCAATCGCTTTCCGAAATAAAAATAGTTATGGCAGCTTATTACGTCAAACAGGCTAATGATAAGAAAGGCTGTAACTTTTTTAAATTGTCAATAAACTTCCCCCCTCCCAAATAAGAATGAAAAGGTTCTATATTTAGTTTGCAATCGATTAGTTTACTGTGAATGTGTCCTTGACATTCCGACAGATGTTTAGTACGAGGAAACAGCTCCATAATGATTATATTATTAATAACAGGTAACAGTATCAGATCAATAAGTAAAATTTATCTGATCGGTGATGGCTCTATAAATATAAATATAATTTATGTTTAGTATATTTATTTTAAATGATCGCTAGATAAACATAGAGAAGCCATATCGTCATGGCAGAGGTAGGTCGTGCCAAGGCAAATTGGAGATTTGAGAACATCCTAACACAACGAAAATTATTGTAAAAAATTTTCACCTAAGAGTTGAAAACATTGTATACTCAATAGTTCTCAAGTTGATAAATTGGGTTTTCATACTTAATACATTGCATTTGAATAGAAAAGAAAACCATAATTGATGGATTAATTAATCGGAAATTAAAATATCTCATATTTTTTTTAAAAATATTTATTTATTGCTATTTACAACTGTACATTACAATACATTTAGTTAATCTGCTCTCAGTCACATAATATATTAGGAAAACTAAAATATTTTAATCTGTCGACTTAAGCTAATCCAGACCTATGTCATTTAATTGTTTTCGTAATCCATGAAGTTTCTGAGATATGCAGCCAATTCTATTTTATAACAAACAGTTTTTTAACACTTTAGACACATTATCGGGACAAGTGATTTATTAGCCATATTGTACATTCCATATCTCAGAAACTGTTTAGTTCAGGAAAAATAAGTTATAGAACCACTGATGTACATAATTTAATGTATTTTCGATGTATGATAATTTTCGAGATGTAAGAAAATATTAACAAAATACACGTTTTTTACGCCTTTCCATCTCAAACCCGTCGCCCAAGCCCAATGATTATCTTTCACGCACGTAATGAACTTGGAGATTAAACAATATATAACAGGTTTTATTTCCTGTCTTATAATATTTGTCCCCTCCATATCTCAGAAACTACATGGATTAGAAAAAAAGTACCCATATGACCACATTTTTTGGAATTTGAATGGTTCATTAATTTTGTACATAGCTAATTTTTTAACAAACCAAATACTTTTTTTGATATAAGCGAACAACTGATAAAACACTCAATTATTTTGTGAATTTATTTAGAAAAGAAATAACATATCTAAAAAATAAATTCATCAAACTTGGTGAACGTACCTTATACTATATTGTACCATATATGTTCAATCGCTTACTGGAAGAACTAATAAATAAATCAACCACAAATAAAAAATAAATATTTAACTGAGTACTTTATTCTAAATCTGACTGTATTTTTCCTTAACTCCACATAATTTATTTATTCTATTACTAATAGAATTAGCAATATATGTGTGGTTAGTAATAAATATTATTTAGTTAGCTGTTATTGGATCCTTATTTTTATCGTATTCTTAATCATCTTGTTTTATTCTCATTATTATGTTAATTCACTAATTGTGAATTTGCAGCTTTATTATTCACTTCAAAAACGTTTCAGTTATTTTTATTATTTTCCATTTAATTTAATTTCATTATTTTTTTTTAATAATTATTATTTATTTTCAATTTTTACTTTATTTTCATTTTAGTATTTGTCAAGTAGTATCACTTGAGATCAATTAATATTGTACTTATCAAGCTTAAAAATTAGGTAGCCTCCACAACGCCCTAGTAGTCAAAATAGTAATATTTACATTTCACCTATGTCTATCATCTTTATGTGTTTTATTTTGGCACCGACCGATAAATGTTGTAATAAGTTCGGACCTTATTTGATGTAATTTTTTAAATGAATAAAATAAAATTAAAAAAAATATTACCACATACATTCTCTCAAACCCGTGGGACTTATACAGTGCTAAACAATATAAAACAGGTCGCTGTTTTTTTTTTTATGTTTATGTTGTCTAATTTTCCTAGATTAGGGTGGTATACTATAATGTTTGGCACTTGATGAACATAAGTTTAAAGTTACTGTACAAAAGCCTTAATTCTTTAATACCGTTTGACATAAGCCCATTTTTTGTGGACCTAAATCTCATTACACAGCAAACACAGATATATTAATACATTGCATTGCATATAATGGATATTATCTGTTTATTAACATAGCGTAAGCCGATGTACGCCAGACATTTATAACTCTTTTAAATAATACTAATATATGTATTTTCAAGTACCAAGGCGATTGCTTGCTCCTGAATGATCGTCCCTGATACTGAAATCCCTTATTTTCATAGTTTTAAGTTTATATTGATTATCGTAAACATTTCAGTCTATAATAACTTTATTGTTTTTTTAAAAAATTTATAATACCAGTTAATACCATAAGAATCTTCCAGTTAAAGGATTATTAAATTAAAAAAATTTATTTATCGATATTTACACCTAAAACAAGTAAATTTGAGGAAATCATAATGGCATGGTACAAGCATGTAGAGAAACAACCCATTGGCAGCACTTTAAAAACATTTTTACAATATAAGGTCTGGAGGCCATCTTCTTTTCAGACGCCTCAAAGGATTGTCCGGAATAAAAGAGGAAGCAAGATTAGAAACTAATGGGTTTGAGTGGTTAGGGAGTTTGTAATGGAAGGATTGATATCTGGTTCGGGCTAGATCGGTTACAAATGAACATTAAGGTAACTTTATTGTTAAAAATAATTTTACATTACTAGACCAAGTAAAGTATTGGTACTAAATTATTGGTATTGGGCTTTGAATTGGAAATCCTGAGAGGATTTCAATTGAAATGACGTTTTCGAAGTAATATTTGTAGTAAACTGGCCGATTGGGTGCTTAAAGAGTTGGAGTTCCAAGATAGTTGGACTAGTGGAATCCTGAATCGAGGTACAACTATCTAAAACTTTTATAAATGCTGAATATCGGAGAACAGGAAAATTTTCATTTAAGCTCGTTTAAGCTAGAGCTTAGTCCGTGTATCCGCATATTTTTCAGATCAGTCATGCGGATTTCTAGTCTGTTATCACTAAATAGCGAATAAGTCTTGACAATCACATTTTTATTTTGAATCCACAAGTGGTCTAATCATAAAATTATTGTTAAGCTATGCTACTGTAGACTAGGGATGGGATATCGAAAGAAAAATATCGATATCGGTATCGATATCGATATCGGATAGCAGTATCGATATCGATATTATATCGGACCTAAAATATCGATATTTCGATAATATCGATATCGATATCCCATCCCTACTTCTCCTTCTCACTTCTACTTATTTGCTAGAACTCTCAGCGGTATTTTCTCACTCAAAATGTTGATCTTCAAGAGGTGCAGGAGGTGGTTGCACGGAACAATAAATGAAAGCGAGCTGTGTTAGTATTTTTTTGTTAAAATGTTAAGTTCACCATTAAAAATAATCAAGAATACACAGAAAAAAAGGAAGTATTGAATTTTTTGTTTGAAAAACTTTTTTTAGAATAAGGAGGTTCAGTAATCCAAAAAATATTAAATAATGAATTGACGAGTTAATATAGTTCCTGAAGATAAAGTAATTGAAGGTTAGTCAATTTATATTTGACTAAACCATTGTATGATTTAAGCCCATCAACATAATCGACGTAGTCTAAAGTACGAGACTATGAAAATTAAGTCAAAAGTTTTTTTTTTTAATTATTTATTTAATGTAATTTACAACAGTACAAAATAACACAATAGGTAAATATGTAGTATGTTACATATACACTTGAAAATCTTGGGAAGGAACCACCCATTGGTGGTACTTCAAACATTAATTTTAATTAGAAGGTCCCGTGGACATCTTCTTTTCAGACGCCTCAAAGGATTGTCCG
>NW_027115142.1:925198-927502 GCF_000696795.3 Halyomorpha halys
GACAAAATATCGATATTTCGATAATATCGATATCGATATCCCATCCCTACTGTAGACAAGTAAGGTTTCGAGTGAACGGCTCAACCGAATTTTAGGTTTGGGGGTAAGTGCATCAAAATTTTATTCAAACCTAAGTTTTGTGAGTAATTATATATTTATTCAACTACTAATAATAAGTGCAGTAAATAAACTGCGCTGAATGACCTAATATGGGCTATAGAGTAGAAAACAAAAATAAATTGAAGAAACCAACAAAACTCACAATTATATGAACAGAAGATGAAGGAAGTTTGATACAGTGGCAAGTTGGTTTACGATCAATGTTTTATAGTGTCTATGTTTATTGTTCTGAGAATCTTGGCTCCAATACTAGGGCCAGGGAGAATTTACGGAGATGGGGGGGAGGGAAGAATATTAAGGGGGCCATTGAAGGCGCAAACAATTCTTGGAAAGGAGGAGGATGACAAGAAGTTGGATCGATGGGGCCGAGCCATTCTAGGGCACCGCCACCGCGGCTCCTCTTCCGTCGGCCGTGCATTCGAGGACCAACACCAAACTGCGTAGGTCGGGCCAAGCACATTCATCTTTTTAGTTTTAGAAAACTAGTTATTACTTAAAGTATCATCCCCAAAAATAATTATCATCCCTTGGGTAATATAAAATAAATATTTTTAAATAATAAGAAAAAATATAAAAAATAAGCATTTTTCCTACAAATCTAAATGTTGACGCTCTCGAATATTTCTAGTAACTATATTATTCTTCATATTGTCCGTAATAAACTAATAGAGAAACATTCAATTAATATCAAAATAGGAAAATTATTATTTTTTTTTCGTGACCTCCTTTATTATTAAATTTATACAATACATACAAAAAAATTTCCTTAAGGAATAATAAGGAAAATTATGGATTATCCGTAGTATTAAATTAACAGGAGACCATCCTTATTAAGTAGGAAATTAATAAATAAAAATAAAAGTTTTAATTGACTACTTCTTTTTTTAAATTTTAGTGCTTAAAATACCCTATATATATAAATTACCTTTATATTAGGGCTTTGCTAACCAAATTCATACAATACAAACCTCCGAAAGGCTCATGTAATAAGAGTTCATAAATTATATATATGTATATATAGTTGACCGTAAAAATTTAAATAAAAGAAGATGGTCAGAGTTGCGGTCCAAAATAGTTTATAACTATTTTAATGTCCGACGTTTCGCCCCACTTTTGCAGGGCTTCATCAGGGCTAAAAGATACAAAAAAAACTGAGTATATTACTACAATAAGGTAATTAATGCTAGGATAAATATTATGTAAAAATAAAGTGATAAGAAATTACATATATATAAAAGGAAGGAAAAGATAAAATAATATCAATATAAAATAAACTTGAATAAACAATGAAAAGAATAAAAAATAAGTAACAATGGCAAGAGTAAAAATTTTAAAAAATACATAAAATATACAGTTAAAAAAGTACAGGAGATGTACATAAAGCAAAAACAATACTGGAAAAAGAAGAAGAAAGTAGAGATTAAATAAAAATCTTGAAAGAATAAATATAAATAAAAATAATAATAATGATATGAAATGAGCAAATAACAAATCAGGATCACCTACCTGTTCAAAGCGAAAGGTTGAACAGAAGGCGACAATGAAGTGGAAGCGTGGAGGAGTGGAGATAAGGTGGCCAGCCGTTTAACGGCTATATTTGTTAAGTGTATTACTATATTTGTTAAGTATATTACTATATTTGTTAAGTGTATTACTATATTTGTTAAGTGTATTACTATATCTCTTAACGGCTATAGTTCTTAAGTTATCTTTGGTCAACGAATTCTAACTCGACAACTTTTTTTTCCCCCTCCCTTGACTTTTCTGGCATACAGGGTGCGGGAGCAGTGAGGTAGTGCGCTAGGGTTTACACATGCTACTGCTCCCAAAAATCCAATTTTTTTTTATTCTTTTATAAATTAATTATAACAATACAATGTTAGGGGGGTTCCTTTTAATTATTATTGGGAACAAATTTTTACTGTGGTGAAGCCGAGTGCTCGGTTGAACGCCTTACTGAGCGTCTAGTTCGACAACCAAACACTATTTTGGCCTTCTACTCTTATCGTCACATAACTAATGGTTAAATAAACTGAAAGGTACCTCTCAACTAGAGAGGGAGTCGAGCAAGAAATCTTGAGAGTTACTCGCAGGCCTCTTAGAGCTAAATTTTGCTATCTTGATTCCGGAGTCTTTGATGAGCTTCTCACTAGGGATGGGATATCGAAAGAAAAATATCGATAT
>NW_027115142.1:929452-942120 GCF_000696795.3 Halyomorpha halys
AAGGAGCATCAAGGATTTTACGTAGGATTTTGGATTGCAACGATTGGATGCGGGAAGAATTTGATGGTTTGGTGGAGCCCCAGAGCTCAATTCCATACGTCCAAATTGGTCTGATTATTGTAGTGTATACTAATTTTAAGTCAAAAGTAAATTAATATATTATGGTAATATTCTAATTTACTATAAAAAGTTATATTACAGATTTAAGCAGTAGACTAACTCATACTATATGGATTTCATAACCATATCTGAATAATTTTGTATTTACTCCAATTTTACTTTCTTATAATGAATTTAATTAAATTAATTAATTTCTGCACTTTTATTGTTTTTGGAATGAGCACAGTGTAATATGATTACTTATTGCCCAATATTGCATTATTTGTCAATAAACAAGTTTACCAAATACCAAAGTAAACCAAATAAACAACCAATTAGGGTTTTTCATATTCCCATTTAAGGGAAACTATGAAGGTCCAATCCAAGCGGGATCTTAACTTGTTTTCAAATAGATCAAGAAATGGACGAGATAAAATCGCCTTGAAAGATGTACAGTAATTAAATAAGATCATTAATTAAATATTTATCTAAAATTCATATTTATAAAAATAATTAGGGGAGTGGAAATAATTATGTGGTTCCAGTGTGTCGGATTTACATAATCCGATAATTTCAGCCTTTTCTTTGATTTGTATAAAGTCAGGGTCAGGGGTCTCATTTTCTGATGCCCCTGCTGTCTGCGGATACCGGAAGACCCCGTAGATGCTGTTACTGCGATGCCACCGGATATTGACTATCGTGGCACGCAAGATAGAACCTGGACTGCCCCTACTATCGCTCCCAGAGTCCAGGACATACTGGCCAGCCTCTGAGGGAGAAGCAACGTTTTACGAACACCGGACGAAAAGTACATGCTTTTCAACATTTCACCCACAGCACAACCTGAGCGAGGGAAGCAGCTAGAGGACGTAACCGCGGCGGCGAAGATGTCACTAGATAAGCCATATTACTTTGTCAACGAGACCACCCTAAATTTTGTTCTTAGATTATAATAATTCGCCTTAAACTAACACACTAATACAATTTGCCCCCTCAAGCATTTTATTTTGGTCTACTAAAAGAAATATAAGTGTTATCAATGAGCAGAAAGTCTCACAAATTTTAACACCCCTATTCCACGCTAATATAAACGAAAAATTCAACATACAGTCGGGATACCTGAAGTATGAAACGGACACGGATGTATATACAATGTCTTCGAAATAACTAAAGCTTGCAGCATGATATTTATGCTGAATTATGTGCTTTGAAGGGTGCTGATTCCAAAAATGAATTCCATTTTCCCTCCTCAAGAACAGTTTTTTTTTTCGTGAAATAGGTTATCGAAAAATACAATAATTATATTATTACTAACACAGTTAAAAAAAGAAATGTAGTGATTTCATTTACTGTTTCTTACAGATTTTAATTTAATGTGAGAAAATTATTTCTAACATACAGCGCTGTCAGCAACAATGGAGAATACGCATGGGATTTACTGATAATTAAACACCTTATTTTTTTTATTTACATGCTTGCGGATTCATTTATTTTAGAAAAAAAATGTGGGGTAAGGTTATACTATGGTGCCCCACATGCCATGTACCCAGCCAAAAAAAAAAACACTATCGTATCAGGTTTTTCGAATAATAAAATTTTATTTAACGTGAAAGGCTCACTAGAAGTAGTTAAAGTGCCCCATAGAGAAGAATTCTTGCTGAAACGAATATACTATATACATAGTATAAATATATACATAAATATACTTCCTATAATATACATATAAATAAGTATATATCCTGTGGGCCGTCCGTAGCTCAGATTGGTAGGCGCAGGTCTATCAGTCTGAGATCTGTGGGCAGCACCGGTTAGTTTTAACAAAATTTGTCAGGTTGATTTTGACCGAGTACAATTTTTCAAATATTTAAAACAAATAATCTTATAGTGGTCATATATCGGAGATATTAACAAAGAGAGGTGAATGTAATCGTAATATTTTGGAGGGAATTTAATAAGTTTAAATTTTGGAATAAATACAATATTCTGTACGATGCACTGTTTACGAGAAAAGCGCAAAAAAAACTTCCCTCCCCCGCCCCTCACCAACCAACAACTGAAATTGACGTGAGCTTATCGGACGTTGTACAGGGAACTTTTCCCAACACATTCCTGAAACTTTTGCACTACTGGATTTAATGCAACAAAAACACTATTTGACTGATATTTTTTAAACTTGGATATTTTTCTAGCAAGGAATTTTCTAAATCGGTGGATTAATATATATGAAAGAATTTGAGGATTAACTAAAGAATAAAATAAAATATTTTTATATTTCCATAGTTGTCATGACAATAGTTGTCGGATTTAAGTAATCCGATTTTTCCATTATTTTTTTTGGATTTACATAAAGTCGGTGTCGGGGTCTCATTTTCTGATGCCCCCCCCCCCTTGCCGCGAACACCGGAAGACCCCGAAGACTATGCACTATGCAAGCTAGGACTTGGCCTACCCCTACCATCACGCCAGGGTCCAGGACACGCTGGCCAGCCACGGAGGAGCCAAGACGTCTCTTCAGACACCAGGCGAGGATACATGGTGTTCACCATATTCACCAACCGCTCAACTTGCACAGGAAAGCGGTTAGAAGACGTCACTGCGGCGGCGAAGACGTCACATACTCAGATAAGCCAATAGAATTTATGAGACCCCAATATTCTGTTTCATATTACTATAGATAAAGATTACTTAACTAAAACATTAACCATAACTGCCCCTCCAGGGAATCAACTTTATGAATAAAGAAATATTTCCATGTTGCTAATTAGCGGAGTCTCACAATTTTCGCCCCCCCCTTTTCCACACATTAATTTTAATCATAAAATTACACTCGGGACACCTGCAGTACAGCACGAGCAGGTCCCGATGTAAACAATAGTAATTTTTCACTTAATCTTACTTGTATATGAAACATAGTGTCTTCCTGAGTAATAGAGAAATATCTCTTTTGAAACAAAGAAAACTAATTATATCTATGAAAGTTATATTATGAGCTCATCGTTTTTTCTACATTTCTCCAGAAAAAGAAGTTTTAAGGTTTTTTTTTGGTTTTTTTAATATATTATGAAATTTGTTTAGGGATTTTCCTCAAAACTTTCACAAATAAGTTAAATCACAGGTAAAATTTTGCATTATTCTTTTCCAAAATATTTCATGATCAATTGAGGCGTTCAGTTCTAAAACCAGCCAAGTCAATATATTAAATTAATTAAATTAATATTAAATTAATTAATATATTCTCTAATGAATAAATGAAACATTGTCTAATTTTCAGGTAATATTTATCACATAAAATTCAAAGAAGTTACTTTATAAGTATGTGTCTTGAAACAATAACTCATATGTAATTTATTTAGGTACTATAATAAAAACTCTTTACATTTTTTCTCTTGAGAGAAATTAGAATGAACTTTATATAATAATAAAACAATAAAAATAAGGAATAGGAAATAAATTAAATTTTTTATAAATTTCAAAATAATCACTCATAGTCTACTTCTGGGACTACATAGCTACTATTTTCACAGCATTAGAACGTTGCTTAATAGTATAACCTAGCCCCTTTATTTATAACTAGTGTTCCATTCTTAGTTCACCTAAATACGTTTTAATAGCTTTGAGTATATGGGCTTATTTCATAGTAGTGTTAAGTAAATTTCCACTAGTTTACTGAAAAATAAAATTAAAGGTTCTCTCTTTTAGGAAAATTACGAATATTCAATTAATTTTTTGACAGAACAAATTTAGAATTATTACTTAAAACTGTTCATTTAAAAAAAAAATCCACCACTGTGAAGTAAGCCAACCATATATTGTATAGTAAAGAAAAATCTGTATGGTCGGAGTTCTGATAAAAACCCTATAATATATTACTATTTTTGAGAATTAGGAACATATTCTAATTGTCTCTTACAAATTAATCTAATTATTATCATTGACTATTCCAGTAAAATAAGCGAATATTCGAAAGTATCCAATTTGAATTCGACGACATTAATGCGATTCTGATAAATCACTAATCTTCATCTTCTGATTCTGGCTAAAAGAAATAGGAATGCAATAATGTGTTTATTTATCCATAATTGAAGTATGTATAGGTGGGTAGACAACCAGAAGGACAGGCTCATGGGTAAGTCGTATCGATTTTAGGGTGAACATAAAGGGATGCTCAGCGTCAGATTGACGTAAAAGGGCTGTGGCGAGATTTAAGGCGCTTCCAAGCTTCTAACCAACAGATCAGGATTGATGAAGATGTGATTCTTACCAAAGAGGAAGGAGGAAAGAGAAGATATATTACTGAAAGTAAGGAACCACAAAACATTAATAAATTAGTGAATGATAAAATAGCATGTTTGGAGGTGACTGACCCTTTTGCTGAGAGAAAGCATTTGACAGCATTCCAAGAAGAGCTTTCACTACTATTCATCAGAAAAAAGATCCAGATCAAGTAAATGAGCTGCAAGGAATTCTAAGCACACAAGGTGGACAAGAGACAATCAGGCTAAGATTGGACATCTAACTATTATAATCGCAAAGAGTTACCTGTTCCAATTGTTTAACTTAATCTAAAATATTAAGGCAGAAATAGTACGTTTTAATAGCAATGGGAATGGTCTAAAGTTGGCTGTACATGCATGACAAACACATCATCAAATCAATTTTTTCAAAATGCATGCTTGAAGTTCACTATGATATCTTAAGATACAAGTCATCATAGGCCGGTTAGTAGAAGGTTTGTAAATAGCAAAATGTAGGGTATTAGCTTGTATAGGAGATGTTCAAGACCCGATAGATACCTTCAAAACTTGCTAGGTCCTAATTATGAATGAAGTTTCTTTTTGGAGTGAAGTTGATTTCGTAACTTCTTCCAGTTTTTATCTACTGCACTTTCGGGAATTTTCAACGGACAGAGTATTTTCCATGAACGGTTGGCATAGAGAACTTAATTTTTAAAACGATTTTATATCAATGATTTTTCCAACTGAAGGCGTTGAACACCAAACATCGCAAATAATTTTTTTAAAAAAAGTTCAAGAATTCAATATTCTATAAGAATCTATCATCAAAATTAAATATCCACGGAGGATACTCAAGTATCTGTGATAATGAATTTTTATTATGACTGATTCTCAATAATTACAACAGATTCTTACTGGAAATCGTATTCTCCAACGATATTGTTCTTGAAGCCTGTTTGTCATTCCGCACTGTAAGCCGAGAATCGTTAAAAACCGCAAAACATTTTTGGCGTTTTTCGGTGTAAAAATCTTCTTAGAATATGATTCTCTTTGAGAGTATTCACTGAAAATACCACTTTCCTTTGAGGATTCTAGAGGTACGAGGGGAAACTTAATCAAGTCCTACGAAATTTTGTTTCGGAGTTTTGAAAAGTTTAACCAAAAATGGTGTTGTCAATCGAGTCTTCACCATCCTGCATATAAATACGAACATTAATAAAATAATTTTTACCATGAACATCAAATTTGTTCAATTTTTCAGGACCTTCAGTTCAGAGCATAAGACACTTAAATATACATAAATACAGTTCTAATAAATATATATTTATCAATAGGAATAATGTGCAGAATGAGCTAAGGTAATACCGTAGGCAAAACAACGATGAATCGTTACATCACGATTGACGTCGAAATATTTATTGTACAGGTAATCACAAGTTTTCCAAGAAATTTTTAAAAATAGAAGGAAATACTGCTGATTTTCATGTCAGCAGTCACGAATGAAAACACGCAACAATTTACTATTTTCTTGTGGTTGCGGGTTTTCTCGGGAACGTACTGTTTAATAATAAAATCAATAAAGGTAGATATTATTTTTATTTAACTGTTTCATTTAAAATAATTTAAATGTAGAATAATTGGCTTAATCAATTAATTCAAAATAATTTCATTTATAGATTATCAATTAATAATGACGTTGATTGTTTAGGCCGATGAATAAACTTGAAATGTATATAAGAGGTATATTTATTTTCTTGCTTAATTTAATTCTGTTAGATTGTGTTTAATATTGAGCAGTTACTAGCAAACCATTACTAGCTGTAAAGATTATTAATTTTTACCATAGCGTAATTATATAGTGTTAGTTTTTAATTGCATGTTCAGTCATTAATGTAATATTTATGAGGTGGTAGGAGATGTATAACGGAAACCTAAATGTGCTTTATAAAGGATTTTAATGACAATAGTGAGATCAATTCTTTTGTTGTATAGGTATACTACACACTACTTGACCTGAATTAATGAAGATTAACCTTGAGTTTTTAACTTTAAACGTTGAATGCAAAAGAGATAAACTATATTTTTGGAATTTTATTTTGTAACAAATAATTAGAATTTCTATGAAATAAAGTAATCTGAGTAAGATATATCTGCTGAGTAATTATGCCAAAGCACGACTTAAAAGTTAAAAATAAAACTTTATAAATAACAAGAGTAATATGCTAATAATAGACACGTTATTTATTTTAAATTTATAAATATAAGTATATATACGGTGATCCAGTATATATGTCCTTCTTCAATAACCTTTATAATCTGTGATCTGTGAAATCATATTAATGTGTTTAGTGTTGACCGTAGATTCAATGTGAGTGGAAGATAATCAGAAGAGAGAGGGGAGTTGAAGTCAATGGAGCAGTTGAGAAAATAAAAAATAAAAAGTTTCAGCTATTTGTTTACATTACAACTTACTATTAAAGAAGAGCAATTGAAACTTTCATTACTACTCCACTTACAACACCCCCTACACTATCTTCTACTCACGTAATGTTTTGTAATTTTGATGGGTCTTAATATTCATGTTACTGATGATTCATTTTATTGGAAATTCTAAAGTTAGGTGACCTGGAGAAGATTTGAAAATCAGTAATACCCTCAAAAGATGGGCCAAATGTCACTGTTATGACCCAGTGAAATTCTAATCAAACTTAAAAAAAAAAATTGCAGGGGAGTGAACATGTATCTTACCCTTAGTAGAGGACCTTGAACATATTATATATACGTATGAATTGAACGGACACCGTAAGTCATTGTCAGATACAGTTAGAATGCAATAAAAATACTTTCAAGTGATTAAATACCTAAACCTCCATTCTACAATTAGAAAAACTATAGGATTACACGTAAAAATGAAAAAACGCCTTTTTTTCATATTTTTTACGATGATTATAAGGATCATTTTCAAATTACAAATTATATGAGTATATGTTAGTGTGCTAAGAAAATGTTTTGTTTTGCAATTCACTTTTCCGCAACTAGAACTTATCATGTCTTTGTTATTAATAGGTATTAAAAAACGCCTTGTACTGCAGTATCATATGTAGGAGTACAAAGGATTAATTTTAATGAATTCACAAGTTCAGTAAAGGGTGAACTTTTTTTCAAAATTTATTTCAAAATGTTTGAATCACCCCACTGTATTCGTATGAATAATTAGGTGTTAATCATTTATAAATATAATTTTGATTGAATTCATTGAGTATAATTATATCAAACTATTTCATTGATTAGGCTATAGTACAATTTTGCATCATATAGTATATAAATATTTTAACACTTTTTATAATTTATTTATTTTATTTTTTTCTAGAAAAAAACAACTATAGGAAACTAATATTTATTTAATATATTAATCAATTTTAAAGGTCCAACTTCAAAAATAAGATGAAAATACATAATATTAGCTTCCATACATAATTAATAATTTAATAATAATAAAATATCATAAAACTCGTTGTAAAATATCATATTGGTTGCGAAAACAAAATATTTTTCGCAATGATTTGTTCATTGGTATTTCTTATTGAAAAGGTTTTTGTAAACTTTGTTATAATTGCCTTGGCAACATAACGGGTGTGAGAGCTATCACCAGAGAAGACACCTTGACAGTGGTTAGTTACTAGGAGCCATAATTAATAATTGATTTATGAATAGGACATAATACATGAAAATAATATAAAAGTAATACTAGGGGAATAGTTTATAGAGGATGTATACTAATGAAATAAATGGTGAAAATAATTAATATAAAGTTTTTTTGTTAAATAACTAGTTCGTACTGACTTCTAACATATTAAAATAAACAAATTAATTTTTTTTTTACCTTCTGACACACGAGTGTATTTATCATAATAAATAACGATTCCTCCAGATATAACTGTCTAATTTACTGATCAATGGATAAAAATTGAAACAAATAATAAAATAAAAAATTTCATAGCATGTCTTTTTAAGTATTTATGTACAATAAATGTGATAATCTAAAATATTTGAATTATACCTATAATTTTTCAAGAAATAAATATTATTTGGTATATACTGATTAAATATAATAACAATGTTATTTAAAAAAAGGAATGCACTACAAAATTACGGTATAATGTTTAATTTATAATTAAAAAGTGACATCAACTACAAAACATAATAAATCATATAATATCAATGCATCAGTTCATGATAATAGAATATTTATATAATATACCTCCAAAGAGCAATCCAAAATACAAAAAGGCCGGCAGACAAAGGCGATTCACATGGTACAACACAAAACGGAACAGACACGCAACTGAAGCCTTCTGCCTTCCCACAGCCAAACTCACCTCTGCGCAAGCGTACCATCCTCAACTACCTTTCTTCCAAATTACCTCTGCTCGTCCTTTCTATTCTTCCTCACCTCAACATTGTTATATAGTCTTCTTCAATACCTCTCATAATAAAGTTAACGGTAGAATTAAGGTATGCCGTTGAAATTTGTGTTATTACTACAAAAAATTTTGTAAAAAAAAAAAATAAAATGTATCATCAGAACCTATAAATAATACAAAGTTAAAAATAAAACCCAATAATTTAAAAATCACAAAAATATGAAAACTGAACGATTGAGAAGATATTTTAACCTGTGAATATTCATAAAGCAGTTTAATAAAATTTAAATGTTATTAAAATACCTAAATAGTCTGTTTTAAATGATAAATGATGGAATACATTTTTAAATGTTATAACCTCTGGTCAGAATACCACATTCTTACCAAAATGTCAAAATGTAAATTCAGAACTGACTTAAACTTCATTAAATATGTAATGTTTAAACCTGAGTATACTTTCAACCTAAATGAAGTTATCGTGGAAAGAAACCATTATAAAGTAAAGTCAGGTGGTTGCACGAGAAAGGCTTCTATGCTGAACTGTTTAGTAAAATAATGATAAAACACCCAGGAAAGAATTGACTAACAGGAATTTACTATTCATAAATAAACAACCCTATATTTTATATCTCACTAATTGTTTAAAAAAAATAAAACATATTATATACGTTAAATAATTATTAAATGTTTTTTTTTTATTTATTTATTGACATTTGCAACTGTGCATAAAATACAACTAGTAAATTTGAAGTAAGATTGTAATGGTATGATACAGGCATGTAGAGAAACTAATCATTGGTAACACTCTAAAATTATTAAATATTAAATTATAATTTTTTAAAAACATAAGTAATATTGTTTCTCGAAAACTACTTCATTTGTTTTAAAATCTAAAATATTACATTATACTTTTAATTTTTAGATTGTACAATAGAATAATAATAGTTGATTTAAATAATATAAAAACAAGAAAATTTAGGTTATAAATGAAACAAGGTCATGTGTTGCTTAAATGATTCCTCATACTCTTTGAAGTTATCTGGGACACACTGCGTTGCGGTTTAGACCTGTCTAATGGACTATAAACTATATATATGATACCCCACGGATTAAAATCATTACCCTCCTACCATGGTTAGAATTGAGTGGTAACCTGTAGATAATATTAAATATTATAATATTTAATCCAATAATTTGAATGAGTTGATAATATTTAATGTTATCATATATAATTTGTTTTCTTTGGTTGGCATTATATACCATGAAGATCTTTGGTAGCGCGATGTTTTCTTAAAGACATTGCTTGTGGGAGCAAAAACAGCCTCAAAGTAGTAACCAAATCTCACACTGATAGGAACCATGATATATGTAAAAATGTGTATAAATGTTGTACATGCGTCAAATAAAAGTAAATATTATTTTTTTCCTCTAATAAAAGGTGGTAAGAGCCAACCTTTTATCATTTCAACCTGTAGGGTGGCAGTTTCCAGATCATTGTAGCCAACCTATTTTCTCCAAATTTAGGATTACAGCCCACCCATTTATTTTTTATTGATAATTATTAAATACTATGAATTTAATATATTTTCCTTTACATCTCTTTGAATGGACTCTCTGGCAAAGTACGATGAAACGATCGAACCACTCCCCACAGAACACGTGACCTCCGAAAGGTCACCCTCAATGAACACTGGGGAATTCCTCTGTCCCACCCCCTATAATTCTGTTCTAAAACTACCCTTTGTTATATCTCATAATTACTTTTTTTTATTGAATAATAGTTAAGAAGAAAAGTAAATAATTGATCTTCTTCAGGATCTGTTCATATCTTGAAGAAGTATAAGTCTGAGTTCAGTAACACTAAAATCATAAACGAATTAAGTTCGATTTAGCAAGTAATAAGTACATAGAAAGTGTGAAATGAAGTAGTTATTCGAGTATTTTTCTTATTTGTAATCCCATTGAGGAGGTGAGAATGTTTTTGAATGGACTAGAAAGGGAGATCAATATATGTAGGAGACGAAGGGGCGCCAAAACAACTAGACGCCAAGTTCAGCTTTCAAATGGGATCAATAGCCTCGTAACCTGCATACGAGTCTAGCGCAATCGTAAAAATTCCAAAGATGATGGGAGTGAAAATATTGCTCAGCAGGTTTGATTTCTTTCCGCATAACAATGAAACACATGATTAAATAAATAAAATAATGATAAATTAATTAAACAAAATCTCCGAAATGGTCCTGTGTAATTAGGGGAAGGCCACATTTAGACTGGAAAGTCACACTCAATGAAAGAGTTAACCAGGCAGAATGTGATTAAGAAAGTATCATGAGTATGAAGTTCTATGTTATTTATCTTTATTACTAGAAAGATAAATAACACTACCGGTGTCGCTGCAGTCGCGAAGCAGCAAAAGTTGGTGCTCTGGCTACCTTGGCTACAAAAGGTCCAGTTACCCATAATCCATCTTGAGAAGTAACTTCAAAAAGGTCTGATCTTATTATCGGGCATGTGTGTTCCCTAGATATTATTTTGTTTTTAGTCTCTCCCTCCTTACCGAACGCATTCTTACGTCCCTCAAAACATGCTCTAATCTTGTAAACGTTCCTCTTCCAACAACTCGTTATTGCATTTAGTTGAGAAAAAGGACATTGAGATAAGTTATATGCCTGGGAGACGTAAATTCCTCGTAACGCAAAATATATGTGCTTGATGGATAAATGGTTCTCATAACACAAAATAAAAACATTTTCCTGGGCAAAGGTTAAAAAAAAAAAAATGTAATGGACTAGTAGATATTACTGTGCCGTGATAAACGGGCGAACTAAAATGTTTTTAAGTTACAGTAATAAATATGAATTAATGGAATGTGAAAATTCACAGTGACCAATCCCTTCTCAATACCCTATTCATCAATACCTGCAATTAATTCGACTACAATTCATTAATTAAAATATTTCACGAGGTTTGTTGTAACATGTCAAGAATTGGAGGTACAAATAATATTTTAAACAAATATTTATTCTCGTGTAAATCTAGCTCATGGCCAGGCGGTTTATTGGTTGAGGGTTCTTTCTTTGCCAACCAGAGGAAGGGACGACAGGTAGCAAGGTAACAGGTACTTTTCAACAAAGGACCCGAACAGGTAGACCTGTCCTTTCCACGACTTCTAGCCTCCTGCTACTCTGGCCATGGGAAAAGCATAGAACCTTTATCCTAATTATTTTAGAATGCTAATGTTAAAAACAGTTTTATAAAAGTATGATATTATAATTAAATGTAAAAAAAAACAACTTAAATTTGCAGGTTACTGGTGAAAACAAGGAAATTTTTTCTAAATTTTAATTAATCATAAGGCGCTATAAAAAATATTACATGGAAATTCCGATCTCGAATTTTCATGTTTAGCTAATCATGAGAATGTATTTTAGTTATGCTTATTTATTTGAAAGAAACCGTTCCACAGAAATGTTTATTTTCTGTCTAAACTTAATAAAAACTTAAGACTTGTATGGAATATTAGATTAATATTGTAGACATAATACAAATAAGCACAATCACCTTACATCAAGGGTGGCTAACCTAAAAGATCTTGCGGGGCACTTTGGAAAAGCATCATAACGCGGGCTGCATTTTAATTTATATATCACCATATTAGATTTAGATTCGCTATAGCCATTTTTGTAGTGAAAAATTGAAACATAATGCATTATTATTATTCAAATAATGAGGTCTTACTTTAAACTCTTAATAAAACAGGCAATATCTGCCATATATTCGCTAGAATATTATTTTAAAATCAAAGTTAATTTTTGTCATAATTTCAACAGTTAATTTTTGGATATATGGATGCACACGTAATATATATATATGTATATATATATATATATATATATATATATAATTTTTT
>NW_027115142.1:942170-942796 GCF_000696795.3 Halyomorpha halys
TTGTTGCATATTTGGACAGTCTTTTTTTCATTTGCTTACTCATTTAAATAATAAATGTCCTTTATGGTGGATATTTTAGTCCTGCAATTCATGCGATGATTCTTCACTTGCCAGTTCGGTTTTTTCCTTCTTTTTTTTCTTAAAGCCATGTGAGTTTATTCCCAACTAAGCCAGTTCATAGATGACATACGATATCATGTTCTATATTGGGTTTTTTTTATCATGGTATGGTATATATATATGATTGTGAAATAATCAGAATGTTACAAGTATTTTTCTTACAGTTTCACACTATGTTTTATGTTGAAAATATTTTAAGAAGAAATTTTGAAGACTGGTCACTACTAAATAAATATTTTCTATAAGAATCAATTGAGGAATTAGGTATTTTATAACTCTTTAGTCAAATAGGTTACTCCCTACAATAAGACTTTTCTTTAGAATACAGTGTGTTATCAAGGAGCGTTCCCTGAATGCTATAAAAATATAGAAAAAATATATATATACCCACACATATAGAAGGCCTTTTCATACCATAACTTAAATATATATCCCTTTTTTCAAAATGGGAAATTCAGTTAGACTTCCTGAAATTTATTTTTCATTACTATTTTGTCTGTAATCAC
>NW_027115142.1:942846-1018639 GCF_000696795.3 Halyomorpha halys
TATATACATGTCTTAATAATATTTCATGTATCATAAAATAGCTCCAGAAACTCAAAGTTTATGTCCAACACCATAAAATTATTTCGCTCCCTGAGATTGGAAAGAGTGAGGACCGTACGGTGTATAGTAATGAATACCTGCTAGTGGGCGTTTGGGTGACTCATCCTTACCTGGCACCAAGTCTCGCTTCCTTAAGGCAAACTTAGCTTTTTTTTCTTATCTAACCATATAATTCATGTTTAGTTTTTTTTTTATTCTTTTGCCTCTCTAGTCATTCTAGAACACTAAGTCAAAAAGTTCCTCCAACGGAAACACTCCTAGAAGGGATAAGTTATGTTTTAAATATAAAACATTGGAGTGTATGGTTATATAATTTCTTTAATTAGTATCAACAATTTGTTGAAAAATACAAAACATTTACCAGCTTCCTCCCTTAACATTCTCAGAACAGAGCTCAATTATTATTATTCTCTCATGGTCTTGCCAATTCAGATTTTGGGATAGATCACCTACTATCCATCAGTATTAATTTTACGATAACAAAACAAAACAATAAAAATAAATTATGTTTCTAAGGACTTAAGCTTTTAAAAATAACAAATCTACATAGCCAATCAAGTTTTGACATTTTGGCACGGAAAAGAAGAATGAAACCAAAATTTCAAGAACATCATATATAATTGGAGAAGTTTGTCGGGGGGTGCGGTCAGCAAAGACAACATAAATAAACAAAACTCTAGGCAGTTGCAGGCCTACCTTCTACGTCATAACCCCTGATGAAGACCTGAAACTCGGGTCGAAACGTCGGCATAAAATAAATAAATATGGTTTTGATTATTTATGTTGTTCTTTGCTGACCGCACCTCCCGACAAACTTCTCCAATCATTAATCTACGGTCAACTATCTACACCTCAACATTATATATAATTGTCGCAGTACTTTATTAGTTATTACAATTGGCATTTGCTTGAAAAAATATTTTTTTTCATTCCTAGGGTGTAGCTGTCCCCCATCTGGGTACGCCTATGCTTCCAGCCATCTTTACCGCCGGTGTGACTGCCAGATACCAACAACTCTCGTAACGCTACCTAGCACTAATTACTTATAAATGTTTTTGTCGAGGTGGGTTTTTTCTTGTTTCTTCTGCTTGTCCAGATGGCCTCGACAATGAGTATTCAGTTTATAAAGGTAAGGTGGTTGACAAGGAAGATGACTAGATAGGATGAGGCTAACGGGTGACACTTGCTATATTTCGGAGGATCGTAACCTCATCCTACTGGGTACTATTCCGATAAACACGAGGGAGGAATGCAGACCTCGATGGTAGCTAGCCTCCAGAGTCATACAGGAAGGTGCCTTCGTCCTGCCGGGTACTATTCCGACAGAAGTGAAGGAAGAATGTAAACCCGGAGGGTAGCCGCCGGAGCGTACGAAGGTTTAAAAGGAAGAGGAGAGAGATCATGTCAAGGGTGAACAAAAAATAACAACTATTTAGAAATCAAGATCGGCTATAATCCGTAATAATCTCAAGTAGAGGCAATGAATCTGTGTTCTGTTTCGTGCTTTATTTTGGCATCGTTTATTCGATATTATTTTATCGACATTGCTAAGTAATATGTATAAAAATTAATAATATGTACAAATAATAATATGTTTCTATAAAATACAATAGTATACAAATTTGAGAGCTTCGGTGAGGCTCGAGGTGCTGCGCTCTAGTGGTTTGTAGTTGAACTTTTTGCTTCTCTCGCTACATTTTAATATGATTTTAGAACGTAAAATTAACTTTCATTATTTAGTTTGGTAGGACTGATTACTTTCTGTAAGCTCTACATTATGAACTCTGAGGTGCTAAGCCCTGATAGGAGCCCATAAATTCATATTTCCTAGAGGCCTGAACATGACCGAATCTGGCAATGGATGAGTTAACTTATGCGGCGTTACTTACCATCTGATGATGTACTATGATAGTAATTGTAATCTACAATAATAATCTATTCTAATCAGAAATAATCTACTAATAACAATGATATGTAATTGTAGAATCAATGAGGTGTCTTTGACTTAAACTTCTGTTAAAACAGCCCTGACGAAGCCCTGCAACGTGTGGCGAAACGTTGGCTTAATTAAAATAGAAATTACTATTTGAGTTTAATTTGACCGCAACCGTACCATATTCCATTTCTAAATATTAAATCTAATTGCACACATTTTTTTAACTTACCATTAATTAAAAATTAGTATATCTTTTCTTGAATATAGAATTACATTTTCAAAGTAATATGTACTAATTTTGAAAATTGATTGGATATCTGGATCAACGGAAATATAAGCTTTTGGAACTAGAAATTTTACACAAATATAGTATTTACGATTAGAGAGTCCAACTAAATCTTAATTACAAACGGGCTTAGATGAGGCGGACTTTTTGAGAAAGTTTCAGACAAAAAAATTACAAACTTTATATGAGTCAGCAACTGTTACCTTCACAACACCTATTGAGGCAAGTTTATTTCATCAACGTTTTAACAAATGTGAAAAGCTTATTTTTTATTAAAAAGTATGAAACTTATTTAAATGAATGGATTTATAAACAAACTTATTACCGTTTGGACAGAAGTCTGCAAGAAATAAGAGTAAACAACAATTTATAGGTCATTATGAATTTAGGGTGTTATTACTATCTGCATCGCCATTGTATTTAATTAATAGTGAGGTGTAAATAGCTGACTGTAGATTAATATAAGAAAGTGATCGGAGGGGGGGGGGGAGGAGCAGAAAAAAATACACAAATAAACGAAACTTATTTATTTGTGCCGACGTTTCGACCTGAATTTCGCACTTTCATCAGGGACTCAACGTTACTTTAATTAAAAGTCACTTTCAACTTTTAACGGAATCTTCGTTGATTCCCTGATAAAGGCCTGAAATTTAGGTCGAAACGTCGGCACAAATAAGTAAGTTTCGTTTATTTGTTTTTGCTGAGAGCACCCCCCACCATCTTCTCCTTATGAATTAAATTAAGTTTGTGAAGCTTTGTGGGCTGCGATCTTTTCCCCCACTAAAACAAAGTGGTATAGATAACTATATATAATTTTATATTTTTACACAGAAATTAAAAACGTCATTGAGATAAATCTCCCTCGTAAAGTAATAAGAATTAATCATCACAACTGAGACGAGTCGGAGGTGAAAAAAAAAATATTCAAAAACCTTTATTATCAAACTGATAATAAATTTTTATTAAATTCTGGTACAGTGCACGTATCAGATAACATTCACTTTCCACCCTACTTTAAATGGAAATCAGATTTGATGGAAAGGTTCACATATAGGTTATGTGAAAAAAAAAGAACAGATTATTTAATACCTACGATGGTGAAAATATCTATCAGAATAACGAAACGAACTAACGCATTGCACATTCACTCTTATAATATATCTTTTATTTATGTATTTTTCGTCATTCTTCATTACCTTCTTCAACTTTCTATGTTTATTATTTCTAATATATTTGGCTTCCAACATCTATATCACTACTCATGGGCATAGGTAGGTAGAATTTGGCCAAGGTGGAAGCACACACACACACCCGTGTGTAGTTGCTGGGCTCCCATCGGGCGCCTCCCCAGGCGAAAAAGAACATTATGAAGGGAAAACGCTCAAAACCAAATTGATCGGATGCCTTAATAATCAAGATTTCGGAGACCAGCACCTCCCTCCCCCCTCCGAAAGGTCCGAGACGACCCCGCCCTGAATGGCTCGGGTAAAAATATCTTTAAAAGATCCGTAAAAATAACACAGGGAATCTACTGTACTAGCGACCATGAAGCGCATACTTGCACTGGGTGCACTGGGAAATGACGCTCCAGTTAGGACGTGGACGCAAGATTCACTGGTTGAAATCAGGGACTTGGACGCCCTTACGACAAAGGAAGAGGTTGCCGAAGCTCTCAAAGCCCTTTTAGAAGGAGAAGTGATACAACCTACAGCGGTACGATCGATTCGTGTAGCGTATGCTAGCACACAGACCGCACTGGTTGCTCTGCCGGTTCTACTGGCGCGGAAGGCTGTCACGGAAGGCAAAATCAGAGTGAGCCTAGTGGTTAGCCGAATTCGGTAGAAGGTTAGACTGCAACGCTGTTTCCGGTGTTGTGAATTGGGACACTTGGCTAGAAGATGCCAGGGTCCTGACAAGACCAAGTGTTGCTGGAAATGTGGCGAACAGGGGCATTTAGCCTCCGATTGCATGCGGAATCCTTGTTGTGCACTTTGGGCTGGTAAAGGAGACAACGAGCACTCTTTTGGCGTAAATAAATGCCCATCAAGAGCGAAGGAGGCTGAAAAACCTGACAAAATGAGGATATTACAACTTCACCTCAACCACTGTGAAGCATCACAAGATCTTCTTCTTTGGTAAACAGTTAAAGACCTAAGGATTGACGTAGCAATCCTGAGTGAACAATATAAAAACCTGGAAAACATCGCTTGGATATCTGACACCACTGGAAGGGGTGCGATCTGGGTATGCGGCAGACAGGCCATAACCGAAAGGGCTCAAAACCCCACATGTGGGTTTGTCTGGGCTAAAATACAACATATATACTTGTATAGTTGCTATGCCCCACCAAACACCACAACCGAGGAATTCCAAGGACTTATGAGTCCTACGATCTATGGATCCTATAGCCTAAGATGCAAGAGGGCGCAGACCTGTAGTTATTGCTGGAGATTTTAATACCTGGGCGATGGAGTGGGGTAGTCAATCGACTAACCGACGCGGAGAAACCTGCTAGAAGCCTTCGCCCAGATAGAGGATCTGGTTTTGGCAAATACAGGGTCGGAGCCTACGTTCATGAGAGAAGGAGGGAGTTCGGTAATTGACCTCACGTTCGTTAGTGACATCCTCCCACCCAACTAATAGTTGGCAGGTCAGCGAACTGTACACACACAGTGATCACCAGGCTATCCTGACCACAATATGGAACCGCGAACCAAGGGTCATTGGGCGTCCCTGAATACCACAGGAGTATCATTCGTGACTACTTCAAGGACAAGACCTTGATATGTTCGACAGAGGACGGCTCGAGAAGGTTTAAGGACTGGCGGTGTACCCCAGGGTTCGGTACTGGGACCTCTGTTGTGCAATGCAATGTACGACGGAATCCTTACGCTAAGTCTAACAGAGGGTTCCGAAAAAGTGGGGTTTGCACTTTTGCGGTAGAAGTCGAGGCAAAGTATAAAGAAGAACTCATGCTAAAGGCCAACCATTGTGTCGCTTCGGTTCGAGATTGGCTAGAATCTGTAGGGCTGCAACTAGCAGACAGTAAGACGAGAGGCCCTTCTCGTCAGCAGCAGGAAAACTGTCACCTTGAGAGCGGGTAGGCAAAAGATCCAGTCCAACCCTTCTTTGACTTATCTCGGGGTAAGAATCGATGATAGACTCCGGTTCATTGGCATTCAGTGGAGGTGTACGCGCAGGCAGGTGCCCAACATTGAGGCTTGGGTGAATAGTAACCACGGGGAGGCACTCAGCCACTCACCTCATGATGTAATGCCTAAAGGCGGTCCCGTGAGGGGTGAGAAACAGGTGTAGGGAGGTTTAGTCGGTAAAAATCCCACACATGGATAGGTGTATTTTGAAGAGTTCCACCTACCCTCGTTAAAACACATACACAGATTCCATTCGGAAACATTGGGTTAAAGAAAAATATGTAATTCAGCATTCTAAGAAATTCTCCCACCATTCAGCCATAGCTCCCCCTGATCCTCTGCCTACGCCCATGTCACTACTCCTATTTCCAGAAATATGTTTTCAATCTGGGAAAAATATTTGTCCTGTTATCTTCTTAAGTTATTTATTATCAAATTATACGATTATTCATTTCGGGGTTAGGCTATTCACTATTCCCACTCACGGACAGACCATTTTGTGACTTGGTTATTTCGACTTGGAGGATCTCAAAACGTGTTTTCCGTTGTCTCAAGACGAAACTCGAAATTTTGCACGATCTCAATACTTCTCTCACTACATATTTCATACAAAGATAAATAAAAGTAAAAATCCAAAAAGAAGTGATATCATCCAAAAAAAAAAAAAAAAAAACGCTGTAAAAAATTCCCTGCATAAAAAAAAAAAACCTCCTATAAGCCAGAGTATTCTCCAATATATTGGAGCTTTGTGCCTCAGCAAAGTAGAAATCGAATCAAATTGGGGCGGGGAGCAGTGCTGTCGATTTCCAGGTATTTTTCACCTTAGAGGTTATTCGCTAAAATGGATTTACATAATATATAGGTGTTCTGGTGCGGTGTCGCACTAGTTCTTAAACTAGTTTTTTTTTTTGTTAATCATTAGAGACTTTTTCTATTGCTGAAGTTATTATGTTTCCTTAGATGTTATATTTTAGATATAGAAATGGAATTTCTTTTTGGGGTCCAGGATTGATTTATTTTTGAGTTATGGGATGAATATAATTTATGGGCCTTGGGCCGATTTGTTTTTGGGGCCCGGGTCAGATTTATATTTGAGGCTCGGAGCTGATTCAATTTTAAGTTAATGGGCGAATATATAGGAATAATGTGTAGCGAGGGGGGCGAAAAGGAGCATGCTGTTCAGCCACAACCCACCAGAGCGTAGTACCTCGAGCCCCATTGAAGCTCTTAAATTTACAAATTACTGTATTTTGTACTGTTAAGGCGTATACATGTGATAGTTAACGTCACAGTTGCTTTACTGACATTACTTATACTATCAACTATCACGCCAGAGCTAGTGCGACAGTACATTCATGACTGTGACAATCATACAGTTAAAGTTATATCGATTCTCCAAGAGGGGATAATGTGATGGGTATTTTTCAGTTAGAACAGGGATTTTACAGTCAGGAGGATCGGCAGCACTGGTGGGGTGTCAGTTGGTACCTTATTGCCAAAGTAACAACTGCAATTATTATCACAGTTAAAAGGCCATAATCGCTACAGACATCACACCCGTTTTTGGGTCCTACTATTCCTTAGTTGAGGCTTAACACTCCAAGGGGGGCATTCCTCTGATTAGAATCATTAACAATCATCACTCCTCGGCTGAACTTGTACTCTAATCTACTTAAGTGATCCCCAAAGCTGTTTTTCTGTTGGAGCAGCCTTTTTTTATGACCCATCAGGCAGCTCTTTTTTTTGTTACAGGAAAATTCTTACATTAAAAGTTATTTATTGGGAGAATTAGATCTTCACTAACTATTCCTTCTGGCAATACAGCCATTTTTAGACTTAAATAGGGGTTAATTCTCTCTCAGTTTCGCAGCAGTTTGAACATAAACTGTTGCGGGTCTTTTTACAAAATGCCAATACAACATTTACTGTACAACTGTTACCATTAGCTACTTTACGGGCTTTGCTATTGAGCGGAAGTTCAAAGCTATAATTCTCTTTTACATTTGTTGACATTCAGTACATTTTGGAGAGAGTTATCACCTTGTTTATTAAGCTTTTGGTTTTGTTTTCAAAAAAGTTAAACTTCTATATCACTAAACAATGAAAGTAGATACACAAATAGAAAGAATCATTGTCATTATTAATAAGTTCCATTCATAAAGCAGTATAATTAAAACAATAGGAACTGGTTCTTTATACTTATTGCATTATAATTTAAATATGAGTGTTCTCCAATTATGATGCTATTTCAGTTACAGAGGTTTTTAAGAATGATCAACCATCTGAATAGAATGATTTTTTTATTTTCTGTTATTAACCTCCTTGAGGCCTACATTTCTTTCTCACATTGAGGTTTTAATCATTGTTATCTGGTAATAAAATATATAATGCTTGTTTTCTCACTTTTTAGACCTGCCACAAAGCTGAAACTGATATTTTATAAGTCAATGGTACTAATTTCTTTTGGAGTAAACCTACACAAAATGGCTGCCATCTTTTCAGGATTCTTTCGAATACTGGTATAAATCATGAACTTTAGATGAAACACACCAATCACTCTAAATTTGTTTACCTCAGTCCCTTAGTTAAACAGAAGGAAAAAAAACTGATGGACTTTGAAAAAAAAAAAAAAAAATTACCCTAAGTAATGACGAACAAGAACCAATTTTATCAATACTTCTTAGTGTACAAAAACAATACTACTTAGAATAGTAGTACTATAATTGAATAATATAATACAATGAAGAAAGGTTTCTTATATATGTAAATGAAATAATAAATAAATGATTCCGGATTGAAAAATAAATAACAGTTATAATTTACTAATATCGTTTTATATTTGTGTAAGACAATAATGTTAAAATAACCCTGACAGTTCCCTAACTAAAAGTGAGGATAGAAAAAAAATATACACTGAAAACAATTTCAACTGAAACTATTATATACATCCTGGAAATGGATCAGCTCTATTTTTTCTCATAATAAATTGCATCTTTCTAGTCATGTCTTCATTATAGATAGCTTTGCATTTCTCATAATTAATCCTTCTCCTTTGCTGAAAAAGAAATATATATGGATAAGTTAAAAAGACTATATTTATGACACCCCATATCAAATCAATAGTTACTTATGTATTTTATATGTAAAAAAGTTTACTATAAGAACTTTTGTAATGTAAATTATATGCAAATTATTTTTTTTTATCTTTCAGATTCACATAAACACTTAAATTTTCATTCCTAGTTTTAAAAAAGATATTTAAGATTTTACCGTCAGATATTTCTACAACTCAAGCAGAGGAACTGCTGAGACCCCACTGAGAGTACAGAGATATATTAAGGAAAAAATGGAAGGGTTTACCATGCAACTGAGTAACTACTCTTAGACATATCCCACATCATCAACGGTTTATGGTGTCCAAACCTGTCCCAGCTGCAGAAGTATAGTCCTGCCAGTAACTTACATAATCTCACTAGGAGGTCCCTCCAAGAAAAAATTTTAGGAGAGGGCAGGGCGTCCCAGCTTCTAGAGAGGGATGCTCTCAGGGATCAGTCTTTTGTCTAGCCCTTTGGAAGCTGGTTTTCGATGTGCTATCGAAAGCGCTAGAAGAGGACCTGCTCCCCTGTCACTGCATATGTTTACAACCTTGCAGCTGTTGTTGGCTTCGGATACAGAAACACAGAACTAAGATAAAAATACTAGCTAAGTGATGTGCCAGCTTAGCAGCTAGAATATAAGGGGGAGAAATGAGGATGGTTACTGCTAAGACTCGAGCCATTCTACCATTCCCAAGCCATGGCTACTACTAAGACCCAAGCCATTAAAGGAGTATCACTGATAGATCATACCCTATTAATATGAATATAGAAGGTTACTGTCTGAGTAAGATGGTAACCTACCAGTATGTAGGATTAGATGAAGGCCTGAATATAATCCACCAATTGTTCAACCTCCCAATAAGGGTGGTCTAAGCCAGCGGTTCCCAAACTTTTTTTAGCAATGGCATCCTTCTTGGGCTAAAAAAAGTTCGCAGTACCCCTATTAGGCATAAAAAAGCTTCACAGCACCCCTATAGAGCCAAAAAGATATAAAAATGTTGGCATAATTATCCCTAGAGCAGTTGACTATGTAGATCAAAAAGGAAACAGAGTGCAAAGTAAATGCTGTATATACAATATTTCAATTTTTTTTTTTGATATTTTGAAAAAGTACCATTTTCTTGCAGCACCCCTGCATATAATTGAAGCAGCATAGGTGTAGAAAACACTGGCCTAAACCATGAATAAACTGAGTCATGTATGGGGCACGTTCTTATGACTCAAAGACCTAACCACCATGGCTACCTATAGAGAGGTAGCTGGACATCCTGAGATATGCATTAACAGACAATAATAGGGCTCTGGAACCAATAAATCACCATGCCAGAGAGGAGCAGGCTGGTATTGACCAAGATAATGGCTATTGCTATGAACCACTAGATATTAAAGGATAATTTCATGTGAAGCAGTGAGAGTATTAGAAGGGATAGTATATCCAACAGCTAGAATAAGTGGAAAAATATTAAAATAAGAGAGAAGATGGAAGACAATCCCAAAATGTGGCACACTAAGGAAGTACTTTCCCAGCATACAATGAGGACTCAACTTACAATGTTAATGTGGATTTGGGTCAATTATAAATTAGATGGTTAGAAAGTATTAATAATAAAACAATTTTGTAAAATATATATTCTTAGTATTTAAGTATTACACAGAGTAAAAAATTGGATAAATATAGTATACACAACATTATTACCTAAAAAAAATCTAAAGAGATAGAGAAAAATAAAAACTATGGTACGAACAAGAACATATTCTTACTAAAAAACAAAACACAAAAGAAATATTAATACATCTTATTGAGTAAGTGAGAATGGTAGTATTTTTTTTTTTTTTTTATCAAGTGAACACTGATGAAACAAGTGAAAAATTGAAGAATTATTCTGGCATGAGTGATGCTTTATAATTGATTGACTAATATAATGACAAACTATTCAGTTTAGCCTATTTTTGTCAGCCAGTATAGCCTACATGGGGGATTTCTTAAAAAAGTGATTATTTAACAACCCCCTTTCTTGATAAACTAAATTTTGAATACTTTACATATTTATATGTAGTCTCTGCTCCCACCATTATTTTAAACGAGTATATTTATACTTTGAATCTAACTTCAACAAAACTATATCAATTTGAAAAAATATTCTGGTGAAATCTTGTGAACTTACCTGATGTGGTTTTTCATAATACCTTGTTCTTCGATATTGGTCCAAAATACCTTCTTTTCCCAATATTCTGAAAGAAATGCCATGATTTTTCAAAGTAAAATTCGTTTTATCTTGAAGGGGTCAGTTAAAAATAATTCTACCTGTTCAAAATTCTAGCTGCTTCATCAACATTTCCATTCCTGACTAAAACCGTTCTTGCCAAAAAAGGAAGGTGTCTATTAGGCATTTTAAGTATGTCTCAATATGCAATTTATAAGCGACAGAATTGTACAATAATATGGAAACTTAAAACTTAATTATAAAACGAAGATCAGAAACCTATTCTAGGAAGGTTAAGGTATGGTTACGAACGTGTTTGGTTTGTGTTGTGGTCATCGAAATGTATCATCAGGTTATTTTGTACTGAAATTGAAATGAACATATATTAATAAACATCTTATCCATCCTATCAGTTTTTGATCTTTTACTGACTATTTCTCCTTGAGATTGACATTATAAAAGTCAGACTGTAATATAATTATAACAATTTTTTTATTTTATTTAAAAACTGCTGGACTTTTATTTATCCACATTAACCATGATATGTTTCTTGGTTTCGGTTTAATAACAATAAAACAGAATTAAAATATTTCTGGACCGATTCATGTAAAAGCTGAAGCAAGTACCCATTTCTACCTGTCATTAATTCAATGGCTTATGTTAACTACCTACATGATTTTATTACTTTTAGGATGGACTTTATAGGCCTTTTACCTCCTGAGATTTCTTTAAAAGTTCTGGCCCATCTTGATATGAATGACATCTTAAATTGCTCATTAGTAAGCAAAGCTTGGTATAATGTCACCAATTGTAATAGTATTTGGAAATATTTTTGGAATCCTAATAATCCTCCAAAAGAAAGTGAAGGTTGTGCAGGTAACTAGCTGTTTTTATACCAATCAGTATTATTTTATTTGTTTTTAATCTAATGTAAACCTTTTGAATCACTTAACTGAACTCACACGACTTGAGATGTTTTATTTGCTGCAATGTATGTCGTCTTACATTTACGATAGTCAGTTATCTATTTTAGAATTGTTCATGAAAGTGCCACTAACATTGGTTGAAAAGAATCTGGGTATAGTATGAGTAGTAGTTCAACTAACTGTTGTTTATGTACCACTTATAATTGTTTTGTTGTCAAAAATATTAATTTATTGTAGTTCTGTATGCCTAAAGAATGATATCTTATAACAAGCTGAATAATTGTAATTTAAATATGGCACATTTATTATTATTATTATTCATACTGCTCCATGTATTAGTATTGACATTTAACTACTCTTGACAATAATATAATTTGTATTAATAATAAATAGATACATTTATCTTAGTATTGAAGGTTTTCCCTATAAGTCAATTGTTTATATAATGGCCTACTTGGCTGTATTTTTTGATTGCTTGTATGATTTATATGATAAAGAAGAAACAAAAATAACACAAATTTTATCTTTAATGTGTGTTAAGTTATCAAGAAGAATATTAGTGGATCATTCTTTCTTTGAAAAATTTGAGAAAATTTTCATATTAGGCTCATCCTCAAATAAACTGCCACTTTTTTTATTTCTGAGATAAGAAAAAAAGGAAAAGAACATTATTGGAAACTTACCTATAAGTCTTGGAACATTTTGTATAGGTACTGAAGGAGTTCCACTAAATGATTTTGTTAATTTGACAGTTTCTAGATTTTCTATGAATTTGAAAATTGGCAAACTAATTTTTCAATTTGACGTGCTGTCCGCACTGAAAACAATTTTTCTCTAACTCTTGGGTTTTCCAAGTGCATACTACAGTAGTTGTTGGGTGGTGAAACACACTATTAATAATAAAAAAAATTGTCTCTTTTTATTGGTATTTATATCCTGGGGGATGGACTTTTATTTTATGGTGGCCTGAAAGACTAAAAACTTGACCCTCCCACCATGGTTAGAATAGAATAACTATGGTTATTACCTCTAAATAACTAAATAACCACTCCTATCTCACCTCCCTCACTATATGTCAGGAAGGTATTAGTCTTGAACCTTCAGGTTTGCTAAATTTTTTACTATTATTATTTAGGGGTCCTAGGTACTCGGATGTCTCTGTTGGTATGCCGAGTTAACATTGCTTTACCTAATTTTCCATAGCAATACTTCTTACGTGTATTACTTATCTAATCCCTGATAAACAAAATGCTTCCCTATTTGATCATTCCACATTTATTTTTTAATATCTGATCCCAATCTACCAACTTTTTTAACTCCTTCCATAGAACTGATTTCTGTTGCATATTGTTCATTATTTTTGTCTACCTTTTCATGGAATTCCCTCCTACTTCGTGCTGTAATTACTCCTCTATAGTATTCTTTGAACACCACTTATTTCTTCTCTCACTCCATCATCAAACTATCATACTCATATAAACAAGATTCATTATTACTAAAACCAATACCTATTGCTTGTGTTAATTTTAACCAAAACCTATTAATTATCTACAATTAACATGTAATATGTAAAAAGAAGATTAATAAATGTAGTCAGATTAATAAACATATAAGGCTTATTCCAATACAGGTTTTGACTTTCTTTTGATTGGCAAGTGTTTGGGAGGTTCAGGTTTTTGAAAAACTACATTGGTTCATGTACTCGCCAATTTAATGACAGTCAAAACTTGTGAAGGAGTAATAATAGTGCCTATATTAGGTCCAACTATGTTATTATGTACAGTGCAACAATAGTTTTTTTTTTATATGTGTATATATAGTTGACCGTAAAAATTGATATATAAGATGGTCAGGGTTGCGGTCAAAAGAGAAACAAAAATAGTTTATAACTATTTATTTTCCGAGGTTCCCCCCCTCTTTGCAGGACTGTTCAAAGCGAACGGTTGAACAATGAGCTGTTCAACCGTTCGCTTTGAACAGCCCTGATGAAGCCCTGCAAAGTGGGGCGAAACGTCGGAAAATAAATAGTTGTAAACTATTTTTGTTTCTCTTTTGACCGCAACCCTGACCATCTTCTTATATATATTTTTTTTTTATTTCATTTCAAAAACCTGTTATCATTATTATTTCATTTTATTGAAATTAAAAATATTTCTTACCTATTATTAGTATATATTATTAAATATGAAAACAAAAATATATTTCAAATACTGTAAATTGAAAATAACAAATATTAGTAAAGTGATGATTTAACCATTCCTGGAACAATGTAATTTTCAATTACATTAAAAAAAATTACTTCATAATTAAGGATTAATTTGGAACCAGAGGATTAGCCTTTAAGTTAGCTGGATCTCCTATTGCTGTTAATGTCATTGAAAAGATTATTACATAACTCATTTTTAATAATTTTGTTTAACTGTTTAGATTTCGATTGGACGTTTGGCTCACCTTGTAAATGGAAATTATACCGAATGAATCATTATAGAATAATTAATAATTGGAAAGAAGACCGTTACAAACGTTATGAAATTGATGGTAGGTGGTTAGATACTACTGCTTATGATGGAAAAACTTTAGTTGTCAATAATGGACCACTTGACATCTATAGAATAGAAAACGGAAATCTGGTTCATATTCAAACTTTGAGAAATAGGAATCTTGATGCCTATATGTGTTCAACTAATAGTGCATTTATAGCTGTAAAGTATAAACCTTTTGTTGTTATTTATCATAATGAAAATGATAAGTATAGAACTTCTTATTATCTCTATAATAAAGGACGAAACACAAAACTTTTTTGTACTAAGGATCCCAGAGAAATAGATAGCTCTTCTGATGATCACTTTACCTATCCTTATTGGTCAAATTTAATGTGCATAATAGGTGACACACTTTATGTTTATTTTTCTCATTTAAAGGTTCTCTATGCTTGGGAAATGAAAGAAATGAAATGTCTTCTTGAAAAGGAAGCAGATATTAATGATGTATCATATGACAACAATTGTGTATATGTCTGTATTCGTGATTCTATTTATGTTTTTGATAAAAATGGTAAGGTTGTGATGAGATTAGAAGCTAAATGGAATATTAGTAAAATGCATTGTAATCATAACATGGTTCTCGCTCAGCGTGGATTAAATGAGGAAATAGAGTTCTGCGCATGGGACAAAACTACGGGTAAGTTAATTTTTAATAAAAAGATGAATATAAGTGAAGATTTAATCCTTCATCCAAAAAGAGATGTTATTATTGATTTGGTTGACACTTGGCAAGTGGAAAAGAAAGAAATAACTGCCTATAACTTACTTGATGGTTCTCTTCTTTGGAAATCTCGGATAAGTGAATATAGTTTGTTGGGAGATCTTTACAGTATTGTTGCTGAAAGATTTCTTTTATTCTGTACATATACACGTCATATATTTGATATTTATGACACTGATTCAGGAAGCTATCTTTATTCATTAAATCACATCGATGATGATGATTTATATGCTTCATATGACTTGTTGATCTATTGTTGCAACAAAAATGCTAAATTAATTTTGCACATTTATTCTTAAATGGTTATTTTATATTGGGACTGATCGTGTTGCCTCATTTTGATTGTAATTAATTTGACTTAAATGGATGATAGGACTCTACTATTAATACTTATTATCTTTTATAAATCTTGAAACATATTTAATTAATAAGTTTAAGTAGATTTATACTTATTTTGTTTCAATTATAATTTCTTTACCATTTCTGTATGGTAGTATATTTCAAGGATTTTTATTTTTATATTGATACTAGTCAATTCTACAGGAGAGTTTATATCATGAGTAATCAATATTTTTTCCCTAAAATTTATTTCTTTTTGAGATTTTTTGAAAAAATTCTGACAAATGTTTATCTTTGCAAATCAATTAACCCTAATATTTCAACTAAAAATTATTGTATAATAATTTCTTTGGTATTTTATTTTGGAATAAATTTTTTTGTTAGATGTCAATTAATTATTATTTTATATATTATCATTTACAATATTTTTTTTAAAAATAATAGTGAAATGTAAATATGTTTTAGTATATTAATAATATATATATTTGTTATTAGATGTTGAAGCTATATATCAATATTAATGTACATAAAATCAATTATTAAGTAAATTTTTTTTATCCATATAAAGACTGCTGCGAAATATTTTAATCTATTTGGTTAAATTTATCTATTTCTATTTATTTTTACTTGCGATTTAACAATTATTTTTCATATTTTAAATTGTATTTTTACTATCTATGGCTTGAAAATGTTTGTACTTACAAGGACAGATAAACTGTTAATGTGTTCCTGTTATTAAAAAAAGTTTGTTTGGTGACCCTACATTCAAAAATATTGAATATGTAACCCGGAATCCTTTTCAACGTGCTCTAAGAGCTGAGGAAAAGCAATATAAAAGTCTGTATAAATGACAGTTTTTACAATTTTTTACTTCTGCCATTCTACATCTACAAAAGTCTGTACACATGTTTTCTTTTTCTTTTTTACATAGATCAAGAAAAAAATACGCTCAAAACATTTACTGAATTTAGGAGGCTAAAACATAAAGAAAACACATGTGGTCACTTTTACACCGTGACTATAGTTTGGACTGTGGACAACTATCATAAATTGAATTTTTTTTTCACTCATTTCTAGATCAATTAGTAAAATTATCAAAGTGCACAGTATGCAAATTGTCTATATATTTTTGTATAAATTACTATCTTAATTTGAACATTGTATTTCTTGAAAAGTATAAGGTAGTTTTTTTTGTAGGTATCTAACAAGGCTTCTGATTCCATCAATTTCCATTCCTTGCAAATTATTGTCCCAATTTTTTTTTTTGCAAATATACATTATCCCACCATTTAAAATTATTAAATGAGTAGATTGTAATCTAAAAAAATAGTGTTCGTTTTTAAAATAATTTTGGTAGATGCTGAATAATTTTTATTGAGGTATAAGTCAAAAATGAAAACTATGATTTTTATATATTTTTTCTCGGCTCCTAAAGCCTATTAGAGTGAAAGGCTGGGACAGGTGTCCAATATTTTTGGTTGTAGATTCACCAAAAAAATAGGATTAAAATTATTGAGGCATTGATTGTCCTTTCCTTTTTAGATTAGCTTATGCCTTTCATTATTTATTATACCCATGTTTTCTAGCCTTGAATGAATATTTATTAGATTATTAGCTTATTCCTGTTTTTACATCACTATAGTGTAGACATTTATTTAGCTATTTGGTTTTATTATTGTATATTAACATAATTTTAACGTATTAGTTTATTGTGTTTTACCAAAGATCATGATAATTTATTTACAGAACATTCCAAAAATAAAAAAATATTAACTTCCAGTTGATAAAGTTTCAGTATGATATCCAAATCATATTCCCTATATTTGCATTATGGTCATTTAAATGTTGTTTAAAGCTTTTATGAGATTATATTCCTACAAACAAGGAATAAACGATTTTGATCTCTTTGTTGTAATAAATTTGTTCCAATGTTATTGTCTAATATTTTTTACTATTTCATTTAACATTTAATATTAAATCTATTCATATATATTTTGTTGTAGATAAATTTTGTAACTGCTGTCAACGTATATTATAATGATTTTATTCTTTTAATTTTAAATAGGTTTAGATGCACAAGCATATGTTGAAAATAGATGAGGTTTTTCTCTTTTAATGAATTATGTAGTTTTCAATAATTTCTTGAAATTATATAACTGTTTTCAAATTTCATTTATTTATCTACGTAAATGAATAAGATTATTTTTAACTGTAAATATATCAACTTGCTATAATATATTGAGTAAAATAATAATAAATAGTTACTTTCAACTTCTACCTGATCGCCATACAATACTCTCTCACTGATACAGAAATATCATAACACTGCTCCAAAAGAATAATGATGGAACCGTAAAATTTTGTGAAATTAATTTTACAGTATTGGTGGACTCAAAAATGGATTTAATTGATGTTTGTTAATCAACATAATTTTACTTACAAAAATTCCTACCTTGGTGAATTTTTAAGTACAATCATGTCAACATACAAACATCCAATAACTGCATTTTTGAGCCCGGCAATACTGTATAGTCAATTTCAAAAAGTTAACAGTTGCGTTATTATACTTCCGGACTAGCGATATGATGATAGTGCTAGTTAAGTAATAAAAACACATATTATTGTCACTAAGTGTAAAAGATAAGAGCTCTTGACAAGAATATAGAAATCATTTTTAAAATACTTAAATGAAATTGAAATTTATTTCTCTCTAGTAATAAATACTGATTATGTTTTTGATTTGTACATTTTTTTTTTTCATTTAATGTATTTACTACTTATTAGTAATGACTAGTGATAATATTTTTTGTATGTACATTTCTATTTACATTTCATCCTCCTAATCCAATTCAATTTATTTTAGTTAAGATCACAAAGCCATACTAAATTGCTTGTTGTGTAGCTATGGAACTATCTATTAAAATTAAGCATCCTTTCACTGTCTTAACTTCCCTATCTTAATTCTCCGTCTTTTATAACAAACCTGTGATCATTTTTTTTCTAAACTAAAGTCAGGCAACTTTAATTATTGAGATAAATTTTATTCAAGATGTTTTAGGAATATATAAATATTGGGTCTCTCAGGGTACAACAATTGACATGTATGTAAATTTATTCATAAATATATACTACAGAGTTAGCATAAACTTTATCTTTACTTTTATATAAAACTTTTATTTTATGAAAGTTATATTATGAGTGTATTAAAAAAAATAGGATGAATACATAGTAATTTATAATAATTGCAGATAAGAAGGATCAAGATTTGTAAATAAGAATTTATTTAAAAATAAAATGATTAACTAGACTTGAACAAGAAGTATTTTATTATATGTTGAAAAATGTATTCATCATAATTACTTTGTTAATTTACAAACGTTCTATGTATTTTTACATTTAACTTTCACAAATGCAATTATTTTTTACTGTAGACTATTTAATCTTAGTATAGATATTTTATTTGTTAATGTTTCTATTTTTATAAATAAAGTTTTAATAAACTGAATAGTATTTCTTCTTTAACTGAAAATACTAATTTTATTATCATATAAATTAAACAATACATTTAATGTAGTGTTATGTATCGACATCTTTATGGGACATATTTCATTCTACTAGTTCTGCAGTTTGAACTATGGTCCAAAACTACTCCTTGTCCTAGGTATTTTGTTACATATTGAAAATGTAATTTAAGGACCTCTTTTAACTCTTATTACTTTGAGAAATATGAAGAGTTAATATTAAATAGATTTGTTTACAAAATATAATTTTTTATATTTAGTAAACTTTATACCAATGATTCCCAACCTTTTTTTTTTTTTTGTGGTGTTCAGTTAACGTGGAATGACCAATTCCTGAATTATTTTGCAGAACTCCAGTTGGGAACCACTACTACAATAATAACTTACCTTATACTTCCTTTAATGAAATATTAAAGAGGGATAGTTAAAAGTGAATTTTTTATTTTACGCAGCAATGAATTTTTCAGTGTCTAAAAAAATTACTCACTTGTTTTTAGAGTCAGTGAATACATATTTGATTGAGGTGGGATCTATTAATGGAAAATGGCAAATTGAGATGGATACACTGACACTCCATTTGATCCAAAAAAATTCTTTCCACTCTTTGAACAGATAGATGGTTTTTGTAATACTGAAACCCTTGGGTAGTGAACTTGATGGTAAACACATCAGAACTGCCATTAAGATTTTGTTTTAGTGAATCAGGTTTTGGTTCAGAGACCTTAAATAACCAGAACAGGGCAGTTAGGTGAATTGGATGATTCAATTTTTTTTTTCTACAAATTCAAATACGAAAATTTGCACTGCACCTGACTTGAAAAGATTATAAATGGATGTTAGTTATGCTTGCGATGATTAGAGAACCTACATTCAGTACTTATTGTTTATTAACACATAGAAAAGATATTTTATTTCTTTATTTTTTTTTATGTAATATAATGTTGGATAAGAATATTACCAAAAGTCAAAAACCATAACAAATACAAAACTCTTAAGTAATATATTCTTCAATCAGATGATTTCTCAATCTAGCAAGGTCCAACCATAAGTTACCAAAACAATTCTAAAGTTTATTTGTTAAATTTTAAAACAAATTAATATAAAGGACTTTTTGGAAAAGGGATTATCAAGCTTTGCTCTCGTCACCCACCCATAGCTAGTGAACTTGGCATGCCCTGAATCTATTTGCTAAAAACAGAAGCTAGTCCAGTAGTGCATATCTATTAACCTAATTAAACCACGCTAATGTGTACCAAAGATCTAGAATTGTACTAAATTGTTATGTAAGAACTATACATATAACCTTAAAAATATGCTCATGAATGTACTATAAACTCATTAACTCCCAGTCAGATGATGTCATGAATTCATGGCTATATCAGGCTAATTTGAGATGAATTGGGCAGTTTAGCTTGTTACTGATTTAATATTGGCCCAGCATAACCATGGGGTAAAATATAGTAACCTTCTTATTTAGCTTCCATCTTTAGTGCCTCTCAGACCTACCATCCCTATTTCTAGCTAGGTTCCTCGCTTGTCAGAGGTGCTTCCCCCTCGCACTACAGAGTCTCTCAATGGAGTCTAGATAGGACATCCAAGGGCGGTTTCTAGGTTTTCTGCCATCTGGTACATATTCCATGGTCTTTAGAGGGTCTCTGTGGTCGTCCATTCTAATATGGCCGAAACACTTTAGCTGACGAGTTTCCAGGAGCTCTTTCAGTGGGGCTATCTGCAGTTCCTGATGAAACCTTTCATTGCGACCTTGGTCCCTCTCTGTTTTTCCAATTGTCCTTCGCATAAATTTCATTTCGGCAGCGGAGATTCTGCACTCCTGTCAGTCTGTTAATATACAACTCTCCACTCCATACAAAATTATGGATAGATATACTGTCTTGAAGATGTGTAGCTTGACTTCTTTGCCTACTTCTGGTAGTTAACTGCATTTGTCTTGTTTATCCTGTTGGATATTTCTGCTTCTACTTTCCCAGATCCATCCATCAGTTTACCCAGGTATGTGAAGTCAGTCATCACTTGTAATTCTTCTCTATTACAGTACAAGTAGATATCTAACTCCTTTTTCGAACTTGTAAGATCTTACTTTGTAGTCAAGTTACATATTAGCTCTAAACATCCATTTCCTGTAATTATTATGTTCTCTTCCAAGATTCCAGGCCCACACATTCCGAGTTTCAGTTCAACCAAAATTATTTACTTATTTTTCGGTATTTTACAGTTTTAAATTATAAAAAATGTTTATTATGCAGATTGATTGACCTAAATCTAGCAATGTTAATATTTTTGCTTTATTGTGTGAAAACTAAACTATAGTTGTAAAATACGGAGAGCTGAAAAAACAAATTAAATTTTGAAAGATCATTGATTGTGTGTAATAATAAAAGGAAGATGGTTCAGGAGCAGAAGTTTTTTCTTTGACTGCACCCAGGCGTCTTCTATTCTTTTTATTCAAATTAAATTTGTTAGTTTATTTAAAAATAAAGTCTTTTACATTAAAGTGGGCCAAAAAAAATCTCTTATTGTGAGTTAGGAGGATAAAAAAATTTAATCAATTTATATCTTCAGGTCGTCCATGGGCTCTAAAAATGAAATTTTTACTCTAATAATTTGCAAAGATGTAAAGATAATACCTACAATCTCTTACTATTTAAACCTAATAAGAATTTTGGTAAAAAAAAAGAATGGTTCATCTCTGTAAGGTTCTTCCACTCCTGCAATTACTGTGGTAATTAACAAAATACTGAAAAAATCGATACAACAGTTATTGGGAGTTTTTACCTGAACTGTTGGGAGGGAGTTTTGATATTTTGTACTTTCATGTTTTTAGGGTACAACACAAATTTGAGGTTTGCTACATCAATTTTTTCTTGAAATATTAAAAAAACATTAAACTTTTCAGCTTTCAGTTTAAACTTTTCTTTCATGACATGAAAAAAAAAAAAATGTTTTTTCTTTAAACATTAACCTATTGTGGCTCTGACCAAATCACCTCCTTGCACAACTTTTGGTCTAGTAATAGTACTTCCTCACAAAGTATTGAACCCTCGACTATTCATGTGTTGTAGCGGATCACATTTATTTTTAAACAACAACCTACACTAAGTTAAATAAGAGTGAATTCTCTACATTTTTGTACTCTAATTTTTTTTTCATCAAATACATCGCTTAAGGGCTTTCTTAATCCTATGGGGTCCAGGAAGGAATCTCATTGGAATGTTTCAAAGAAGTCCTGAAATTTGCTATTTGTTTTTAAGGTGCTTATTATGAATTTTAACTTCAGAACCTTGAATTTATACTGGAAGTTTAAAAAAAATCAAACAAAAACAGTTATATATGTTTTGCTCAAAACTTGAAAGCTATGCATTATTTGAAAACCTTCTACTATATTAAATTAAACAAGAATAAATTACTTTAAATTCCAGAATAAAGGCATGTAAAAAAGGGAGGATGACTCTTACTAGAGATAGATGACAGAAATTCTGTCAAGATGGGCCCTTCCACTTCAACAATTTAATGTATGAAGAAGATTAAAACCAAGCTCCAAGACATTTATGGAACAAGTAATGAAGAAGGAATTGACTATCAAGAGAATGAAGATATTATAGGTGCTATCCTTTAACTGAAGAATAACAAGCTTCAGATGAAAATGGAATCTCTGCACAGCTCTTACAGCAACTCCATAGGGTTATTTATGGCTTAAAATTGGATATATGGGTTGACTGACAAATGAACTATCAGTGGAAGAAGGGATTAATCTGATCCCTCTTCCCTTTCATAAAAAAGGGAATATTTTAGAAAGCTTAAAATATTGATGTAATACCCTACTCCAATGTGCATACAAAGTTTTGTTAAATATGTTGTATCTGAAGTTGCTGCCTTGATGCAGAAAGAGAAATAAGAGAATGTCAGACAGATTTTGAAGAGGAAAATCCACGAGAGTTCAAATATTCAATATAATAGGATGATACTCTATATTATATTTATGATGATACTATGATTACTGTAGTAAACAAGGCAAATCCCTCAACCAAATGAAGCTGTTAAGCAGAGCCCGAGAGGAGTGGCTCTATTGAATAAAGGCTCCTCAACACTAGTAATGGCAAAAGAGGAAAATAAAGAAGAAAGGTGATACTCCAAAAGTCAACAATTCAAAACGAATACTCACTATCTTTTCATAAACTTTAAAGGCACGCATAATACTAATATCAAGAAGCTCTAACTCTATGAAGAATTATGAGAGCCGATTTTGAAAATTATCAGAACTGATTTGCTTCATCAAAATCACAAAGGAAGATGTTCAGTGTAAAGACAAAATACAGTCAAACTTGTCACCAGAATTTCACTTGAAGAGAAGACTGAAACCAGGAGATGCCCTACAGTGTTTTATATTTAACCTTGCTCTTGAAACATAATAAGCTTTGGAATTCAAACAACAGGGACCCCCTACAAGACTCATCCAACTTTCCTTTGCTGATGATATTGGCACAGTCGCTCTGTGCACTAAAGGAGTCTTTCCAGAATCTTATGGAAGCTGCTGCAGGCATGGGCCTCAGTACCAATAAAGAAGACAAAGAAAATCAGAGCTGGCCAGAGTAATGGGAATGCAGAAAAGAACATTTAGTTTTAGTTATAGGTTCATTCAGTTTTCTGAGCATTGACCAGTTGAAGTACTATGTGCCAATAGTTTGCTCTAAAAATAAGATTGGTGTAGAAAAAAGACTAAGATTGATGGTGGCCAATAGATGCTATTTTGGCTTAAGGAAGCATCTCAATAAGTCTTTCTTTCTCGATGGACTAAGTGCTCAATTTACAAAACACTTGTCAGACTGGTCCTTACTTATGGATCCGAAATTTGGACTTCAATAGCCAAGGAAGAAAAAAGAATTCCCATTTTCGAAAGAAAAATAGTTGGCACCATTAAACAAGGAAACCAGAGGGCAAGATGGTATAACAACAAAGTATACAAGCTCTTCAGTGAAGGTAAAGCAGTTCGGAGCATCAAGAGGAGAGGACTGAAGTTTGGATGACCAAATTCCTAAGAAGCTATTGGAGTGGAAAAGCTGTAGAGATAGAGGTAGACCAAAACTGAGGTGGGACAAAAGGGTTGTCTTGCTGAATATTTGGAATTCGAAAGTGGCCACACAGGTTTAAGCCACTGTGGCAAAGTTGAAGTTCATTATCAACACCCAAAAAATATAATAATGAATTTCAGGATGTCTCCAAAATATTCCACATAGTCCCCCTTTCTGGCACCCATTTCACTGGACTACATGAAATTGAAAGTGAATACTATTAAATGATCCATGGAACCCAAAAAATAATATGATACAAAAATTTTGGAGATTGACTATTTAGGTTAATGTTTTCAGAATGAAGAAAAACCTCTAAATTCATGTTCACTACTCTCATAAACATGAAAGGGTAAAATATTAACACTTTTAAGGTAAAAACTCCAATTGTCTTATCTACTGGATTTTTCTAGTATTTTGTTAAATTTAAAAATTATTGTAGAGATGGAAGAACCTTACAGATGTAAATCATTCTTTTATTAATTCTTAATAGATTCAAATAATAATTGACTAGAGGTATTAAATTTACATTGTTGTGAGTTATAGAACAGAGACATGAGTAAAAATTCATTCTTCAGAGCTTATGTACAGTCAGAAGATATAAATTGGTTTCATTTCTTCCCTCCTTTTTTTTAATATCCTTAATTCACCGCTTCACCAAAATATTACTATTGCAAAGAAAGGTTTTTCCAGCCACCCTATTGTACAAGGCCTTTATACTTTAACATAAACTAACCAATCATTGCATACCATTCTCTCAAATCAGAAGTCAACAAACAAAATTTATTTTAAATAGATTAACAAATTTAATTTGAATATAAATGACAATTAGAATGGAATTTTGAAGATTTTAAAATCCTTTATGATTTATCAATTTTATCACTTCCTTATCTTCTATTGGTTCATCTGGAAAATGTTTAGGGTCAAACATAAAGAAATTGAAAATGGATTAAATGTATTTGTATAAACGAAAACAAAATGATGAAGTTATGAAAAAAAAAAAAAGAAACGTATTTCTCAAATACTGGAGCTAAGTTGCAAATATGGGTGAGACAGCAACTCTTAAAGGTTTCGACCTTGCCAACTAGTAAAATAGGGGTGACAAGGCTGCATACTTGAGTTAATCTGCTTAGAGTTCCGACCTGGAGCTAGTACACTAAGCTGCTCAGGCTTAAGTACAAGTCCCAACTAGACAAGTGGCAATATACAACCCATGTTGATCCATTCCAAACAGTTCTGGATATGTATTAGGTTCAGGGGAACGGCTCCACCAGAAAAAACTATTTCTATAAAGAAGCTATAGGGAAAATGTATCATACTTTAAATAAATCCAAAACTGGCACAGTGATATTGTTGTTGAAGGAGTAGCATAACCCAAAAAATACATCTGCTCAAAATCAAATCATTCAATACAGTTTAGTAAAGCTTTTGATTTTTATTTGTAATCTGAAATTATTATAACAAAAAAATATATAAATCAATAACAGTACTTTAATTAATTAATCAAGGTATTTCATTCTATCTATTTAGTAACAAATTATCCAAATTCACTAATGTACAAAAAAGAAAATTGTCATGAAAGGATTAAGTAGCAATAGCTTCAAATCTTCACAAAACAAAGAAACAGACATAAGCCTCCAGTTTAATAGAGTGTTAACCAAATATTTTCTTTTAATAATCAATCATTAGTCAGGAATGTACAAAAGCTTACCTATATTATTAATAACTGAATGTATTTACAAAAATAGAACAAACAATGATAAAATATTACATTTTATTACAATGGTAAGTTAACAATTAATACACAGGTCGGTTTTAACTGCATGTTATAAAAATGCATTATAAAACTGTGTAAAAATAATCACAGATACTTTATGTCTAAGCAAATAATGCTAATCACCAATAAAATGAGTTCTGAAACAGGGAGGTAGCTGTATTAATGATTCCTGCAGCACTCGCTTTTATTCTTTCGAAGCCAAATAAACTGATGGCTTTCTCTTTAACTGGTGGTTCTTCTTCAGGCAGGTAAGCTGGGAGCAGATCTACTTCATCTACAGTAGCTTTAGTATCATCTGATACAGCGACTAGCATCTGAAAATTAAGAAAAAAATGTAGATTTTTATTAATGATAATTCAGCATGTATAAATATGGGTATGGACATATTAATTTGTTTTCTCTAAAAGAAACTAAATAGTAAAGTTCATAATAAAAATTATTTACATTAACCATCCCATACTAGATTATTACATATAATAAAACTTGTGAAAGTTTAAATGACAGTTACATTTTAGTTTGTCAATTAAATAAAATAATAAATCAATAGATAAATATTTCCTTTAAATTTTTCATTCATTTTTTTAATAGATATATTTTTTCACATTTCTTTTTAGTGTAATTTGTTCAATTACCTAGTAATACCTTTGCTAATCCTCCAATAGTAATGTTGGGCCTACTTTACCCGAGGACTTTTATTACATCATAGTTAACCAATATGTAATCAGTTTCTGGTTATCACCCACTCAATATATTTCTTTAAGCCAAAAACGTTTTCAAGAGATATTGACTGTTCTTAGATATTCTTTATTATTTGTCCAAAGTTTAACTTGGGCCCAATGGACATGGTTTACTGCATCTAGAATTGATGATACTCCTCTATGAGAAAGGTTACTTGATAAGGGGGATATACAGTTCATCCTGTCCCAGCCTCTGATTCAGCAAGTCTTCTTATTATTAGTAGAGTCAGTGATGGAGATAACTATCAAAATCGTTTTCCAGAGATATTGACTGTTCTTAGTTATTCTTTATTATTTGTGGACACAATATTACTATCAGCAGAAATGGCCTCTTTAACAATAAAGTTTTCAACTTACAACGGAAGGAAGATATCAAGTTAGTTTATCCTTTGTTTCATCAACAAAGTCAAGAAGACAAAGAATCGGAAAAGATATTGTCTGTTAGCGATGATGTTTATTCCAGTTGACCAGAATTCAGAAAGTGAAAAATTGGCAATAAATATGAGGCATGAGAGATGCCCTTTTTAAAAAGACTCTTAATCAGAATACTTTTTTAGGTCAAAATGCAACAAATATGTGTGATTAAAACTGCAGTCTTGATTGCAATGAAGAATTTTGAAATTAATGATATATATACCTGCAATTTGTAATTATTTTGACTTTTTCTTGAATTCATACTATCTAATATCAAAAAAACCTCTATTAAAAGCGGTGGGCTGCTGGGATTGGTCTTCCGGTTGAAACAAAACCGAAAAGGAACAAACAATGCTGGTACCTCATGGAGAATAATCATAGAAAGGCTTATCTCTAGTGCCAGTGTTAACCAGGATGCGATTAATCTACTCCTAGTTGAAACTAATTTATTCTCTTTTCAATAAATGATAATTTTTCATCTAATTAAATGAAATTATTTAATTAATTACTAGATTTCTTAATTACTTCTACTTCAAAATTTAAATAGACCTAATATTTATTTTTTTAAAACATATGCATTTCTCTTTTTATTCCCCAATAATTAAATATAGTACACTTCATTAGTATCATACTTTATTATTGGTATCTATATTAGTCTGTTCTTGCACCTTTAGAAAGAGTTAAAATACATCAGTTACACTCAACAACTCTATATTTATACTTAACTTATTTTTACCTCATTTCCAGCATGTTAAAATTTTGTTTGATAGGTACAAACATAAATGCAAATATTAATTAATTTCAGCATGTTTCTACTCTGATTATTTGTTCAAATGCAAAAGGAATACAAAACAAGAAATTGAATACGTAATCAGTAATCAAACAAAGTAATACGAACACTAAAAGTAAATAACAACCAGATTGGCACATTGACAAGTTACAAACTAATACCTTTTTTATCTTGTCCAACTGCCAAAATTCTTTTTGGTTTGACCTCATTAATGAAAATAAGTAAATTTCTAGTTATTTGAAACTAAAATGATTAAAGTAAGTATTATTTATAAATTTAAGCTGATTGGCTTACTGAACAAAATAACTTTTAATTAATGAATTTACCAGAACATAATTAGATACACATTTCATGTGTAAATATTCAATATCACAAAATTAATATTTATAGGCAAACCCCTGTATAATTGACAAAAATTAAATACTTATCATAACAAAGCTATGTACAGTTTAATTAAACATATAAAGACACTGATTGGCTTAACAGGAGAATGCTGACTCAAAAGTACCAGAGATTAAATCTTTATCCCTTCATTGATACAAAATAATTTTTCAACCACTCCAATTTTCTAAAACTATGTAGTTGAGAGTTTATATTAGCTCTATTACAAAGAAAGCCTGAAATACAAGCAGAATTGTAGAAATGGTACAACAAACAATACATGACATGTGAACAACACGGCTCATTGCTAATAACATTGATATTATAGAGCACATTCTTTTCTATTTGAATTTATTTAACTTCTAATAATACCAAACCATTAGCATAGCTGACCAACAGAATTCACCACTAAAATTTTTCCAATAAAAAATAAATAAAGAAAAATAAATCATAGTGTTAAATACATTGGACCGGCTGTAAAACAAATGGATAGAATTGAATATCAACATTCTGGTATTCAATAGAATAAATATACTATAAGGATATTTATGTCCTAGAAATCAATGTAACAATAGTGTAATACAGATTAATTTCAAAATTTGGTAGTTAGCATTGGTTTATATATTTTAAAACAAGTTGAAAATAGGGACGATTAGGATCGTTAGAACTATTTAAAATATTCTACAATACACCAAAAGGAGTCCACTGTACTGACATTTCTTTTATTTTCTCAGATTTTATTTTTTTGAAATGCCTGTATAATAAGCAACATGACTCATTCATGGGCATACAGTAAATTTTTACTGCCAAATAAGATTTTAATTTGAAGATTTTTATTGAAATTTAGAACTAAATTGACCATAACTAATAATCAACAAGGTCAATTAAAACAAAAATATTTGGATTAGGCTTGTTTATCTCTTGTTTACCATTACATAACTAACTACAATAAACATACTGAAAGTATTTAAAAATCTTAATTTTATGCTGATCAAAATTAGTTAACAATACTTATCAATAGTAGGAATAGAAATTCATCTGATTAATAAGAAGCAGAAATATAATTCATTTCCTAAATTTAATAAGTGAATATATATATATATCATAAATGACTTAATACCTCTTGGTTAAGCCTGTTCTTTACAACCAGGCGAGCTTGCAATTTCGTTTTCTCTGAAATGTAATTGACTACAATTTCAGGTGTAACTTTTTCAACAGCACGTACAGTACACCTCTGGTGTTCAACGTCTAACAGTACAGAAATAACACCTCTTATTCTAACAAGGGCACATTCTAAGTCAGTTCTTGTATCCTAAAAACAAACTTTAATTAATATCGAAAATATTTGCAAGATTCATAAATCTACCTACAGCTGAATACCACAAATATCTGAAAATAAGAACAATATTTATAAGAAACTTTTCACACTTGGACAGTTTTATATTTACAATCACCTTACATTTACCTATATCATAATCATAATTTGTGAATCCTAGTGGCAAATTAAGTGCAGTGTCACAGTCAATTGGATGTTTTTTTAAATAAAAAAAACTGTAATAAAATACTAATAATAATAAATCAAATATTCATTATATCTTTTTTATTAGAATCACTCTAACATAAAATAAACGGATATTTTGATTAATTTAATTTTATAGATTATACACATGATCCACAACAAAAGCTCAAATAACAATGAATGGAAGGAAGCAACGATTATTTGAACCTTGTATTTGACAAAGAGAATAACTCCATAAAATCAGTCTTTGTATTTTCAATATCAATTCTACAACAATTCTGCATTAATGAAATGGTTTAAAGTAAAGTATAAATGCAACCAAAATGCTATATTTTTTACACTTCTGCCACATTTTTCCAAAAGATAATGTTAAGAATTTTGCTACAGTTAATATTATAAAAGGTACTTTTCTGAATAGTTGAAATTAAAGATTAAGTAATTCAGTCAACTTGAGGGGTCATTTATAATTGATATTTAAATAGTATAAAGAAAGAATAATTACTATGACTAAATCTCCAAATAAACTAGTAAAATTACTATTATTTAAACTCCATTTACAATAAATGTATATAGTAAGAAGAGGGATAACATTAAGGAGCCAAGATGTTGATGTTTAATGCCTGATATTTTGTTTTCAATCCAAAATCTAATAATAAAACAAATAAAATAAAATAAACAATACATTTTCCGAAAGAAATGAAAAATACAGGTAAAAATTAAATTTTGAAAGAAAACTGCTCAATTAAATAACAAGCTATATCAGGATTCTAATAGCACATGAAATTAATTAAATATGAAGTTTAACCTGCATGTGATACATACCTTATTCAAACCAAAAACATGAAAAGAATAAACTTTTGATGATTTTTTCTTAATCTGTCCTTCGAATTTATTGACCGTCTGCTTGACATAAGAAGGATGTTCAAGTTTAGAGTGAATATCTTTAGCTAAATTGAGCAAAGAATTGTCCAGATCATTCCTACAGCATTCAACAACATTAAACCACTCAAACCCTATTTTAATTTATTAAAAGAGTTAAATGTACATATTTTTACCTGTCCTTAGTGGCTTTAAGTGCTTCGAGTACACCGAATGTGGTCCTTAAAGCGCTGTGAGTTTGAATATTTTTAACTAAAAATTCTATGGCTCTTAAAGATTCCTTAACTACTGCTGGATCTTTGTGGTCTAAACTATATGCTAAAAACTGAATAGCCGTTTTATCCTGAAATAAAAAACAAAAGGAACAAAGAATATACAATGAGTAATGTAAGAAAATACAACTACCTTCAGGCATTTCAAGAAAAGGTAAATAAATAATAAAGAAACTGGAAATCAAACAAACCTTAATCATTTGTAAATGTTTGCCTTCGTCGGAAGCCATTTCTTTGTAAGACAAAATTATTTCCTTTTCCGACATTATAGAAATTTCGGAATGATTGAACGAATTTCGCGAACACCTTCATCAAAACATTAACCTTTCATACTGAAACTGATCAGGCCACAATGAAACCTCTTGTTGTGTTACAAAAGACTGTTACGTGCTAGAAACAATGTTGTGTTTTCTTTCCTCAAGAAAGGGAAAAATGTATTCAATAAAACAGGAACAATAAAATTAAAGTAATACATTGATAAAAGAAAAAAATGTTAAAAAGGTACTAGTGTACAAAACAAGTTCAAGCAGCGGGAACTTCAAAATTCACTTATACACTATTATGTTGTAAGTTATTACAAGTTTTAACCTCCACTGAAAAAGTACCATTGACGGTTTTGTTTATTCTTTATGAGAGAGCGGAAGTCGATAGATGTGATCTAATTAAAGCAATAATAATAATATAGTAAGTAAACATTTTGAATTTCCCGCCGCTGGAGCTTTTGTTCACAAGTGCCATTGAAAAACTAATGGAATATTTTTTGGTAGAAAATTTTAACGTCTGTTAGTTAAAAAAACCCGCAGATTATTAATTATTGTTATTTTTTCAATTACTATTGTTTATTATTTCCAAGTAGAGATAAATTGAATACATCTTCATAATTGGCGGAACTATGGACCTAGGAAACATGGAATGGTCACCATTTTGTTTCATAATGAAATGGATTTTTTTTGTTTATAGAATCTTCACTATTCCTAATTTTCTTTAATGATATTTTATAAACTATTCATAGATGAATTTAGAAACAGGTCCATTAATTTGGAAGAATCAATCACTTTTCAATAATCAATAAAATTAGAGTATCACAGAAGAGTGGCAATATTTCCAATGTCACGGATTATTAGTAAAAGATACAATTAAACTATTGGTGTAATTAATTAATAAATTTCATTATTTAGAAGCGGATTGAACTACCTCTTACTTATGCACATCCCTGATACACACCAGTTTTATTTTATTACATAAAATAAGCTGATATGAGTTTGCAGATCTATTATTGGCTTACTGGATATAATCTCATGACCCCCCAGAAGGTATTAGTTATTTGTAGCAAAGTAAGAATAATGAGACTCATATCCTTAAGTTAATTTTGGTTAAATTAGGCTTTTAAGTCTTTATCGGTGTACCCAACAAGGCGGTTATGGGTTTGGAAAAAGTCCCAATTAGGTCACCATACATAGGTTTATTTTTCAGTAGAGCCCAACCAACTTAGTCATAAATGACAAAAACAATCTGAAAGAAAAAGACAATATCGGCTCCTGAATTTTCCATCAACTGCTAAATACTTGATAAATTCTTTCTGGTGACAAGATCTGAGTAAATTTTTAATTGGTTCAAATGAGAATTAAATAATAACTAAACTGTGAACTATATACAAGTAAGTTACCAATCGAGAGAACCTATATATAGTTCATTTTTCTATTTCAGTCACAGTATACATATCCAGTGTAGATATTTTTTATCTGTTACTATTCTGCTCGAGGCTAAAACTCCCTTCTCACTTTGAGGTACTTAAATAGTTTTCCATAACTCCCTAGCCCATTATTGAAATGTTCAGCAACATAACCCTACAGAGGAAACAATCATGCTGAAAGGTGATGAAGATACACTAGTAGGAAGGAGAAAAAAATATATTTTCCTTTATTCTCTTCTCGAATCTTATAAATTATTTCCAGGATGTGAAAGTTAAAGAAGTGTTAGAGTATTTTTATTGATGACAACTCCCAATTAAAATCTAGTATCAAAAGCTCAACAAAATTTATTCAAATAAGACAAAGTTTTACATATTACATTTCAAACAATATTATCAGTATAATATAAAAAGGGTGAGTCTAAAAATTTTTGGAAGTGTATATTTCATACTTTACCTGGTATATTTTTGTAGGAGAAAAACTACAATATTTTTATATTTCTGAACATTCCTGATAGCGTAATTAACGACTATTCCAATAAAAAATGCCCATTCAAATTAAGTACTACGGTACCTAATTTGTCTATTTTACAAAGAACCGAATCTATACCAATTTTTTTAATTATTAAGCTGGTTTCAAGGGGATAGCCGATAAATGGTAAATTGGTCACCACCAAGCCTCAACGAAAATTCTTAGTCAAGGGAGAGATAAATGTTTAATTAATCTAAATAACAAAAAAATTCTAATATTTAATTTGCTTTCAATATTCAGTATTAGGATCCCATAACTATTTTTAAGTTCAATAAAAAATTCAGGTTTTTTGGAGGTTAAAACAATTCCAATATTTAATTCTCATTCAATATTCAGTATTATAATCCCATTGCTTTTTAGGTTCAATAAAAAAATTCATTTTTTTAGGTTCAATAAAAAAATTAATTTTTTAGGTTAAAAATATTCTAAAATTTAATTCTTTCAATATTCAGTATTAGGATACCATAGCTTTTTTAAATTCAATATTGCACAGGATACAGTTTTTCCTAAACATTCTTTTCCCCAGTTATTGAGAGAGCAAGATTTTGTGAATTTATTTTAGCTAATATGAAAACTTATTTACATAATAAATTGTTATTATATTTGTTTTAGTAAATATGAAAACTGCTTTAATTAATAAATTGTTATTATATTTATTTTAGCAAATATGAAAACTGCTTTACTTAATAAATTGTTATTATAAACTATGTAATACTGCATTTCACAATTTTCAATTTGAGAGCATATACACATCTGTATGTCTTATAGTCCTTGATATTTTCCAAAATAGTTCAAAAAATGTTTTCTAATTAAAGTTTGATTTTTTCACTGAAACTCCAGTCTCAACTCTTAACAACTACCCTCAAATAAACTTGCAAGTTTCTAGTTAATCAATAGTGAAAGTATTTAATTGTTCGTTTTTATCATTCATTTACTAAGCTGAACTGTTCATGAGGTTAGGTTTACTATCAGTGTGTAGATAAGCACTATCACAGAAGGCATTTGTACAATGAGCTTATTCCAGCAGTTAGTATACATAGTACATCATGAAATCCTCTCCACAATATAGTAAATAGTGCCTCATAAAAAAAAACAAAATCATAACTATGTCAACCAGCAATACAATTATAAAAAATTTAAATAATTTATAATAAATAAACTTAGATAAATTACAAATACAAATGAAATATAGTTGTAATGAAAGTTATTAAATGGCTTAGACAATTGAAACCAAAAAATAAATAAAAGTTCAGAACTATTACAGTAGCCTAAAAATCATTTGACTTCTATGAATTCAAGTCAGTTAAGCAGCTTTCAATAATAATAACATAATAGTATGTAAATACAAAGTTATAAATGAAAGAACAACAATTTTAGAAATAAATTGACAGAAAAAAGTATTAAAATATAATGATAGAAAAGTTCAATAAAAATACTAACAATAGGTAATGGTATATGAAAATTTTAAAAGACAAGGATTCTTTATATAGTAAATTAAAGCAAAATTTTACAATATCACCTAGTCACACATGTTACTGTTTGCAAATAAACTTTCACATGTTAGTTACCAGAACATAGAGCATGATGATAAAGGAGATAATTTATTGATAAAAAGTGATACAAATAAAATATCTGGTGTAGTTAACCGTTTATTATAAAACATAAATCAGAAATACCAAATGAGAAAGTGTGCTACATTGATACACTATTATATATTATACAATTATATACCAATTACACTTAAAATTTTGTTTAAGATTTAATTGATAATGAAAAATGTACAAAAGTTATAGTCAATACATGTAATTTCTGATAAGATTTACCAGTCCTTGCATGGCTTTTGCCGAGTCGCTTTCATTACGATTTATTAACTGTACACTTAAAATTAGCGGTGAAATAAATACTGTACAAAAACCACTTAACTACACCACTCTTCTAACTTCAAAAAATCGCTTTAAATAATAAACTTGACCGACAGTCATTGTAATAAGAACAACTGCTTCAAAAATAGACCAGGTTACAACTCTACTGTTAGTTGCCTCATTTATACCATGGTGAATACGATCACGAACACTCATGTATTCTTGCTCATGCTTAACACCAGTTAGTGCAGCTGATAAGTCCTTAATCATTTGTTCCATTTTGTTATGATCAGCATCATTTTTATTTTCACTTGATGGAGCCTCACCAACCTCCATATTGAACATGACAACTTTTGGAGTCATAGTAGACATTTGGTTACTAAAGCAGTATGTGTATACACCAGATGCATGTGCTGAAAAAGTATATTTTCCACTAGTTTCTCTTAATCCTTGATGAATTATGCTGTCATCTGGACCAATAATTTTGACGTCTATATCCAAGAAGCCTCCTTCTGAAATCTCAAACATTAAACCAAGCTTAGTACCTTGTTCTACTTTCTCAAAGAAACATTCTTCAGAATGGGCATCAACTGTAACGAAATATGCTGTGGAAAAACTAACACACGCTAACAGGAGAAATATATTTACAATGAAATGCATGGTAGAAAAAAAACTAAACTACAACTAAATATTTCACATGAAGATACTTTATGAAGATGTGGCATGGGGAGGCTATAAGAAATAAAGGTTATATTGAAATACAATAAAATGACAAAGTTATATATAATAAAGAATGAAATCTTAAAATTAATATTTTATGATAATGATATGTGTATTTTAAAATAATAAATCAAAAATGTAACGATCAGACATTGGTTGTCATTTTCATTGGAAGCAATTTGTATGGTAAATTGTTCAAAAGTAAAAATATCGAGTAAAACTTTATGCTTTTATATTCTTATAGGTAAAATATTAAAGGTTCTAAATTTATGCTAGACTATGCATAATTATGTCTTTAAATGTATTCCTTGATGTTTTAGTTATTAAGTAAGCAGTGATATGCCATTTCCAAAAAGTACTCAAATCATATGATTTGAATTGATTTTGCAAGGTTTTTTGAATTAAGAACTCTATTTTATTTTAATGTCTATGTTTGGACGATTATTAATGTTACCGACAAAATCACTCATTAGTAGTATATAGTAATTGTCGAAAGTCAATTATTCTTTCTTAAAATTAAATATCAATTACTTCAAAGGTATTAACTTTCAATATCTGTACTAACAAGATAAAACAAGTAATTTTAATAATTAGAAGTTAGTTGCTTTAAATATGTGTTGATAAAGTCCATTAAAATTTCTTTTCAGGAAAATTTTTTTTATAAAAAACTTACTTATATTAAATAAATATGTGCATGTAAATCTTAAAATAGTCTTTCTAAAACATAAATTACTATATGAATGGAATGTGGTCCATTCATCTATACACATTTGTCAATCAACACTATACACCCGGTCAATCAATAATCTTCCAATATTTTTATATTTCCAAATTACTATATTTTTATATCAGATTTTTTTTAGAATGTATATTTATATTCATAGAAGGCTGATACTGAATTTTTCGATTTTTCTTTTTTTGGTAATATAATGGTTTCCAAAATTTTGGAATTGCAATAACCATATTTTTTTCTGATTTCTTATTTTTTTTATACACAGTTTATACAGATTACAAAATAGCTCTCATGATTATTCATGAGAGCTATATTGTAATCATCATATAATCGTGAGCTATTTTGTATAGCTTCTAGCAAAAAGATTTTAAAAGTACTTTTTTAATTTCTATTAAATTAACTTTTTAATATTTTATATTATTTATTACGTTTCAGATTTTACAGAAATTTTACTTTGAAAAAATAATGAATACTTTACATTAATTCAGCAATCTGTAACAAAAAGATATTTTGTATTCCTAATTTGAAATGTTTTATTGATTTTTAAATTCAATACATACATTTATGGGGACAGTAATTTTCTTTCATTACAAAAATGCTGATTAAATACTGAACTATAAATTTTTAACCATTTATTATCAAAAAATAAATGAATAAAAATGAAAACAAAATTAAAAGTTAATTTTATAATTACAGTTTATTAAATATTTAGAATAAAGAATATAAAGTTATTTATTATTGAATACAATCTTAATTGAATAATACTAAAGTATATTTGTATTATACGATCCATTCAAGTTCTTTTATCTTCAGACTTTTGTAAAAAAAAAAATCTTAAAGTTTTATAAATATTTCATTTTCACCTGAGGATATTTATAATTTGCAATATTTCATTAATGCATAATGTTAATATTTATATATTTTGTCATTGAATATAAAAAATTAATTAATGATGAGAAATTATTTGGTGTGCGAATTAAATCTGTTTATTAACCTTAATTGAGACTGAGATAACATATTTTGGTTCATGAGATTTTTGGTAGCTGAAAGATATTTATTGTGAATTGATACAATGTTAGTGAATGAAATCATAGGGACTTAAAGGAACTTATAAAGTTGGTCTATTGAATGTGCTTCTGAAGCTGCTAGACTAATAGAAAAAGATTTTTTTGTCGTCATTTTGTTAATATTTAAATCCTTACTGTGAGTAGTAACTGTTACAAAAACTTTTGTTGTTTGGCATTCAATAAACTATACTTTGTAAACTTCTTATGTTTTTGCTTTTATGTTATAAGAAAATCCTTAAGACTACAAATCAAGTTTGTGTTTTTTTCAGCTGTGAGATACCTTCTCAATTGTTGAAAAGTGAAGTAGCTAAAACAGAGTAACTTAAAGTACATAAGGTAAACAAATTACAGAACTCTATAATATGTTACAAATATCGTGGATTGTTATTTATTTTTACCACTGAAGTGTATTTTATTTTATATTACTATTAAAGTATATTTTAAATTTATTCTATATACACATTTATCATACTTAGGTTCTTTTTGATAAATAATTAAGTATTTTCAATCATATTGTAACATGACTATATAAGCAAAATGGTTCTGGTGTCAAAAGACTGTCTTAAACTTTTTTGAAAAAGACCAGTATTTTAGTGTCTGGGTTTGGCAAAATTCCTTTAAAAGTTACTAAAGGCTAGATGATGTTTTATTTTCAACTTTTAATTTGCAAATTAAACTTCAAGCTATGGATTGCAACAGGAAACACCTTTTTTGCATTTTTTAGGGCTCATCTCACAACATAAGGAGACTGCAATTTGTATACATATCTTACAGTTTGATGATAATTTTTCACAAATGCCTAACTTTGTACATCAACATGATATCAAGAAAATTTGGGAAACAATTGGTTACAGTATGGATGGAATTTCCTCAGTGACTCAAAAATAGCTTGTGTTAAGAAATTAAATTAACATTTAGTCTTATTTGGACTAGTTCTTAATACATATATTGTGGTGTTTGGGATAAGGCATTAGTCCACGATTCAAAGTCATGGATGATAGTGCTGTACCTCACAGAGCTAGACTTATAAGTATTTATTTACAAGATCAAGAAATTGTAGATTTTAATTGTTCTGCTAGCTCAACAGTTATATATCCCATTCAAATATATGGACAATGACAATTCAGTGAAAGACATCAAAGTAGAGCATTCTTTCAAAGACTCTAATTAGCAAGCAGAGAATTCTACAAAACAGCATCATTGATAAAACTTGTTCATTATAAATATGTAAAAATAAATTTCCTTATAGAGATTAACATCATAAAAGAGAAACTAAGATATAGTCATTTTCAATAGATTGTCATACTGAGATAGAAGAGTGGATTGCTTTGTTAAAACAAATGCAACATTGAACAAAACATCAATACCTCCATGGGACCTTAGGCAGGGAAAAATTTAACATGGATTTGCATCTTTGTCTAATATTCTTGTAGATGGTTTGTCTAATTCAAATTAATCTCATGATGTCATCAGAAGAATTATAAGGAGTTAAGTAAAAAATGATTTATGTTCAGCCTTATAAAAATAACTAAATAGCTACTTGAAAAATATTTATTGGTGATGTACATCGCATTACATGAAAGTTGTGCTGGTTTACTTAACATATACTATTTGGCTGGCCTGATCTTTATCAGGGATATAATGTTTCAGATTAAAAATGATAATTATTTTTTTATTTAGCATTCATCAACAAATTATAAAACATCATTGACAAATTATCTTGTGTCCAAAGTATTATTATTTTAATTATTTTGAATATCATTAAAAAAATTCAAATAAACACATTGTAAGCTTTCTAAAATGTATATCGTTCAATCAAAGATGTTTAAACTCTTTAAATGTATCATACTTTATTATTATGGCACACGATTGATCAATTCATTTTCTAAGTATATTATTTAGATGCCTATTTTTTTATTTTTTGTTTGATTCTTTTTTTGTTTAATTCTTTAATATTTAAAAAAAAAATTTGCTTTTATAAATCACTTAATTTGGATCTTACCCTTTTGTTTGAATGGTGCTGTAGGTCTTACTGGCTTATATCTGGTGCTTGTTAATTTCAGAGTTAATTCCACCTAATGTAACATATTACTTATCCTTTGATTTATCTATTATTTGTATTAATATTTCAACTAATGAAATATCCTCTATGATATAGGTTGGTTCAAATACTATTGTTTGTTAACCATCTGTACTTCAATATAATTCTCATTAAATTTTTATAAAATGTACTCATATGTTTCATTTTAGTCTTTTAAAGTAATTTATCATTCTCTGGGATCTATAAGTTTTAAAGCTATGTTTAAAAGCCCTTTGAAGTTCATTTTCAACCACTTAATACTCCAGCAGATCCAGGAATGAAATATTAAAACTGATTTGATAATATAAAAATAAGAAGATAATGAAAAGTTCTCAACTTAACTATTAAAATATTTACTAATTAAGATTTTATGAACAACAGAAAATGAATTGTATTCCATTTTGCAGTACAATTACTTTGATAGTTATTGTTTTTGAAAAATCAAAAGATAGCCACTAGATAGCCACTACCATTTCAAATTGCATTCAGAACCACCAGCTTCACATTATAAACTAGACCTGTTTATATTTATTAGAATGTTTCTATTAACAACATTTGTTGACCAGTATGTTTTATGCCTAAAAATCAACCAGCTTGAAAAGTCAAACTTCGTTAATGAAAACCAGTGGTTCCTAACCTTTTTGTGGTGGCGGAACCCTTTTGGTATTAGTAGGAAAATGGTAGAACCCTTATAGTAGAAGTAGGTAAATGCTAGGAGTTCTGCCATTATTATCATTTGAAACAAGTAGATCATCAAATGCCATATTTTATTGGAGAATGGAGTTGATGACTAGTAGATTTAATTATTAAAATATATAATAAATTAGTTTTTATTAACAACATAAAATTAAACAAATTTATTTTACTATATTTTTATTTTGGAGAACAGTTCTTTAGTGTATAAGTATCTATGATTCATTCTTGCATGAACTATTCTTATTCACTAGACCACCTTATCTCTTTAAGTGTTACAATTTGAGATGCTCTGAAGAACTTTTGCTCCCCATTAATTTGCTTACTTGTTTTTTCATAATTGTTTTCCATGTTCTTACAAATGAGTTTTATTTTAAATTTTATAATAGAATATATCACACTCTCAACTAAATACTAACATAACTCAAAAATGTAACCTTTGGGAAATTGAATTTAAACAATTTTTTTTTATATTAAAAAACTTTTTTCTTAACGTGAAGTGAAGAATACATTGTTATGGATCAACATCTTATAGTGTAATTGAATAGTTATAAAAAAATACTGGAAATCCATTTAACTTCAACATTTATGATTTCAGATGTTGGTATTAAACTTAGAGTGAGATATAAACGTCAAGTTCAGCACGACAAAGCAGAAAACATTTTGAAACATATTACATTACTTAGATTGGTAATTAGAGACTGCACTTTTGTGCTATTGCATCTTTTGTTATCTAGCTCTAAATTCCATCAAACCTAAATAGAAATTTGAATAATGAAAAAGGATTCCAATAACACTAATTTTATTTTATACCATGTTTGCACATTGCACATTTTGCAGTTTTTCCACAATTTAACATGTTTTCAGTTTTTTATTTGTACTTTTTACTCTTTTTGGGCTATATTGTGAAATATTAGGGGAATATCGTTTGGAAAAATATTTTTGAATACTCCTTGGCTTGCATATTTTTCTAAAACTTAAGTTTTAAAAAAATTAAGTTAGAAAAATTCAATTCTAGCTCAATTGGAATATAAAATTACTTAGCCAAATTATCTTCCTCATAGTTCTTCAATCTTGGACAAAATTTTAGGTTTTTAAACACAATAATTGTTTTTATATGTTTGCATAAATGTCAAGAGAATTTAGCGAGTTTAATTTGATTTAAACAATGTTAGGTAAGATTTCCATGTATTTATTATTATAAATAAATCAATAATAAAGTTGATGATTATTGCAGAATTACTACATGATTTTGGATTTTTTACTGCCTTCTTTTAGATGTTTTACTTTACAAAAATCTGGTTATTAGTTACAGCCCTACGAACTGGCACTTGTGCACATGCACATGCATTTCGATGGGTTACTCATTTGTTTCATTAAACTTTTACAAAAAATAAAAAATAATTAAAAATTAAAAAACAAACTTATTTATTACAGGTAGTTTCAATGATGTTTGTATCTCTGATAATGGAATAACTTTTCAGTTACTAAATAATATGTAAATACAACTAAAATTTTATTTGACAAATAGCATTGTAAACATCGATTTTTAAAAAGTTTTTTGGCATTGAATTCAATAAATTAATGTATTTATCATTAACATGTATCAAATTTTTACAATTTTTGTTTTTCAACAATGTTGATTATCTAAAGTGATTCTCAAGTGTTCATATAAATAATTGTAAAGTTTTTAATTCATGATGGCATTAAAAATTAATGAAATTTTTTGAGAGTAAATTATATTCACAACTTTAACGATAATATATTAGTAATATCTGTTGAAAAATCTTAATCTATATATATTTTTTTACGGAAAAATAAGTATTGAAAAAAAGTAGAAAATAATCCTTTAAATATCTTTAATTATTGTATTCAACTTTTCAAATATAAATGTTTGAAAATTGAGCCAATAATTTTGGTTGTATTTTGTGAAAATGTATTCCAAATGTGCCTGTATGGTTATGAAATTTAATAGATTATGTTTGTATCTCATAATTGTTTGAATCTGGAAGTTCATTGTCCAGGTGCATAAATTATCATTCTAGGATTTTATTTTAAAATTCAAACTTTGTAGTTTAGGATTTTTTTTTCTATGAATTAGCATTTGTCTTAATGGGTTTTAGTATGTAGGTAGAGGCATTAATATTGCACCAAAGTTTCAATTCTCAATGTATTTTTAAAAGACAATACATATTCAATTAATGAGGTGAAGATAGTTGACCATAGATATATAAGAGGAGAAGATGGTTGGAAGTGTGGTCAGCAGAAAAACATAAATAACTAAAAGATTATTTATTTGTGCCGACGTTTCGACCTGATTTTCAGGTCTTCATCAGGGAGTTATAGGCAGATATTCTGGCTAAACTGTAAGTTAGTCTGTTGAGGTGAAGATAGTTGACCATAGATAAATAAGAGGAGAAGATGGTCAGGAGGAGGGGGGGGGGTAGTTAACAGAAGAATACAAGAATACAAATAAACAAAAGATTATTTATTTGTATCAATTGATTTTCAGGTCTTCATTAGGAAGTTATAGGCAGATATTCTGGCTAAACTGTAAGTTCAGCACAAATAAAGCCATTCTGCATTTAAAACAAATATCAATTGTTGAGATTGGTCATGAATTTGTTGGGTTTGCTTTGTAATATAAGTATTATTCCCATAATAGGTGCTATAGGGTTAACTGCCTGGATCATCTTCGTGAAGCATTGTATTTGTTAATAAATATTTCATATCTTGGGAAGAATAAGATATTTGAACAAATTAACATCTTACACAAACCAGCAAGACCAATTTTGAAAACAATTTTGAGGGGTACACACAGTGGTAAATAACATTGAAGAAACTATTGCAATATTCGAGTTCTTCCAAAATCTAAAAAAAAAAATTAAGCTGTTGAAAAATTAAAATTAATAAATAAGTTCAATATTATTTCAAATATGTATATTATTATTCATATAAATTATCACTTAACACCCCTCAAGTGCAGTGGTTCCCAAACTGGGTATCACAAATGGATGCTTCTTTCTCAAAATACTACAACAAAAATAAAAGAAAAGAAAAAAAATTAAAATAACAAATAACAAACGTTGGAAAATAAATAGTTGTAAACTATTTTTGTTTCACTTTTGACCGCAACCCTGACCATCTTCTTATATATAAAATAACAAATATTTAGAGCATTGGGCCTAGTGATAGTGGTTGTTCATTATTAAGTTGGATTTTCAATAATGAATTTATTTAACCAACCAAAAAAATAAATAAGGACTAATATCCCATAAACTTTTGAGGTTTTATATTTCAAGATATGTAGACTCCAAAAATCGAATAAAAAGAAATTTAACGAATTTAAAACCTAATGAATGAATTATGAATTTTAAACATATGAATGAAATTTAACCTAAAATTTATTTTTTGTTGCTTTTCAAAACCATCGGGCCGATTTTTTTTTAAATTTGGCTCCAAGTTAGTGGTAACTCGACCTTGGTACTCGAAACTCGTCATTACCCCTAATTATTTTTAAATGGTAGTCGATTAGATTTCTTAAAATATTAAAAAAAAAAAATTAATAAACATAAAGTGAATTGGATATAGTTTAGTATCATTATTGTCTATAATGAATATTTGTAATCGACTAAAATATAATAAAAATTAATCGCTCCAGCATTTACTTTGCACAGTTTTTTTCTTCTTTTCACACATATTCAACCTCTCTGAGGATAATTTCACCGCTTTTTTTTTTAGCTTGACAAGGGTGCCGCGAAATTATTTTAGCTCAACAAGGGTGCCATCACCAAAAAAATGTTTGTGAACCGCTACTCTGGTTTTATTATGAGTAATAATAATGAATCATTTTAATTTCATTTATTGCAGACTGAGTAGAAAATATATAAAAATATAGAATTGGAAAAATAAAAAAAAAAATGATTATTGGCAACTCACCGTAGATATACTTGATACCACTTTTCGACGAACCACCATATATCATAAAAGGATTTACTGTTTGTATCATTCCTATTGTGAAGGGCCGGGGTAGTGTGGAGGAGGCTGGGAGACCGGAAGCTTAGACAAGAAGCAGCATTCGGTTACTCAATCTCTGCAGGAAAGGGGAGTCCATTTCCCTTTCCTCTCACTGTGGTTTTCCTGTTGAAAATTGCTTCTGTGGGTAAGCAGAAATATTTAATGTTGCAACCCATGTTTTGCTTATTCCATCCTGCAATGCTTAGGCTACATAATGCGTTTTTGTTGTTCGTAAAACCTTACGAACAACAAAAACGCATAAAAGCGTTCTAATTGTTTTGGCAAATTAGTTGATAGTATTAATAACTTTTATAGACAATTATAATATAATATTTTAACCTTCAGGCGAGCGCGCCCTTCATATCTACAAGATACGCTTGTTCCCTACTTACACACATTTCAATGTTATAATTTTCAGAGAGGGTATGTAAACATTTTCGTTGGAAATTGAAGGAATGTGTGTCTAGATGTCCTTAAGAATCACTACACTAGAAATATTTTTAGTTGAATTATTAAATATTTAAATGAGTTATTGGCTAAAAAAGGAAAGAAGGCTGTTATTGAAAGCCTGAAATGAATAAGAAAGTACGAATGACTTTTCTGCAATTACAATGGCTGCAAAACTGAAGATCAATAATTATGTTTTCGATTCAACTGTCGGTTACTTTTCTTTGACCTATTGAAATTATTATATAGGGTAAGATATAAACTTAAAATTTCTGAAGCTATTTTATGGTTCATAAAATATTATTTAAGTCCATTGAAAGTGCTTTCAATATATTTAAAAAAATATAAAATCACTTGAAAAATAATTGGTTGTTCATAAAAAAAGGTTAATTATTAATTGTTTTAAATTAACTATAAAAGTATGTTGTATGAAATGTTTTCATCTAAATTATCATTTTTTAAATGTAAACGTATATAATTTGGGAAAAGATATATTGCTATAGTTGATTAGTTATTAAGATTATAGTTATATTTTATTATATTGATATGCAATGTCTTTTCAACTGGATTCAAACTTCATGCTTGTGTTGGAGATGAATTTGTAACCTGACAATTCCCGCTGCATCTCGTTTTCCGCGATTTAGCTTATAACTGAATAAGTTCTAGCACTGGGATTTAATTCATTTCTCCAAATATTTATTAATCACTCTCGTCTTTTTTTTTTTTCATAACTTTATTGAAATTTACAACTGTACATTTATATACATACATCCAGTAAATTTGATTTTAGTTTAGAGAAACTAACCATTGGTAGGACTCTATTGACGTTTTTACATTAGCATCTTCTTTTTAGGCGCCTCGGAAGATTAATAGGAATGGAAGAGGAAGCAAGGTTAGAAACTAGTGGGTTTGGGTAGTTGGGGAGTTTATTATGAAAGGAATGGTATTTGATTTGGACTAGATCGGTTACATTTACAAAGTAAGGAGTATTGGGAATTTTACGAATGATTCTGGATTGGATACGAGAGGAACTCGAAAGTTTAGTGAAGCCACAAAGTTCAACTCCATTTGTCCAGATTGGCCTTATTACAGTCATGTAGATCAGTCTTTTGTAATGAATTGAAAGTTTAGACGGTTTGTCTACCAATTGCTGTAATCGTCGGAATCGACGTGCAGTTATCTGTCCTTTCAGTTTTTGTGTGAGGATTCCATGTTAGTCGTTTGTCAAGTGGCAGCCCAAGGTAACGGATCTGTTCTACATGGTTAAGAGCAACTTTATTAAAGGATACGGTAGGGCAGTTCGACACCGTCTTAAATCGAATTTTTTCTTTTCTTCTAAAGAACTATAACAAATTTAAAGGAGGAGTCTGAAACACTTAATTTCAACATAAATTTAAACTTAAATAATAGGAGAACCAAACTGCATCTAAAATTCGACCTATCCGCCCTCAATTCTATGTTATATACTTACATTTTCATTAAAAAAACATATGATTCGGAATATGATCTCGTTTATGCTATATTCCCAAACTAAAATTATTAATTTTATTTTTGTAATTACTCTGGAAAGTATTTTGTTAACTGTTGGAGTGTCCATAAAGAGGAGGAGAAATAAAAACAAAATTATGATATATATATATATATATATATATATACATGTACAAAAAAGGTCTTGATTTTAAACAGAAACGAAGGTAGTCAGTTAGTTACAAGTGGGAAGCCGTGACATGCAGATATTCTTTCAATATAATCCTTTCACTAATCCCATCGATTCTTTTTTATAGAACCACTCACATATCTTAGTCATCAAGATTTCTGGTGTTATTTTAAGGATGTTTGGTCATTTAAAAAAAAAAATTATATTCCTATTTCGCTCTGTCGGATTCGAAAAGTGGACGATATGTGACGACACTTTATTTCTGAAGAATTTTTCTTGCAGTAATATGTATGTAAGTCCGAGTTTTCGATTCTTACTATTTTTATTACATAAGTATTGTCATTTTATTAATTTTTGATTGGTCAGGAGCATTTCTAGGAAAAAAAAAACATCGAACTTGGACTCGAAAACGAATTTGATTCAATTGGCCATATTAATGTACAATTAAATATTATTTAATATCAATTAGGTCTTATCCTCATATAAATGGCTTAACACGGTGTAAATAACGAATTCTTCAGCTAAAGAACTGATAATGTTGTTTATTACTCTTTTTAAGAAATAATAAGAGCAGGGTAGGAAGATAAAGAAAATTATTTATATATGAAAATGATTAGATGAAGGTTTATTTATTTATAATTACAGGTAAGATTATTTCACTATATTTTAATTTACAGTCAATAAGTGATGTGTTCGGCTATCGTACTATCATCAAGAACACTGTAGTAATTCAGAAAAATGTAATTCTATGACATCAATTTGCAGTTGATTATGTGTAATTCACAATATATATTTGTTACATCTTATTTTGTTTGTATTTTTTAAAAATTTAAATATATTTTTAAATTCAGTCCAAACATGGAAACGCATGCGATTTTCAGCAAGGAATGGGTTATTAATGTCTTTGTGGATGAGTTTATTTGTAATGTAATAAGGAGCATCAAGGATTTTACTCAGGATTTCAGATTGTAAGGATTGGGTGCGGAGGAATTTGATGGTTTGGTAGAGCCCTAGAGCTCAATTCTATATGTCCGAATTGGTCTGATTATCATAGTGTATAATATTTTTTTGTAGTGAATGGGAAGTTTAGAGCTTTTGTCAAGTAGGTATTGCAGCAATCGAAATCAATGTGCAGTTTCTTGTCGTTTCAGTGTTGTATGTGGATTCCAAGTAAGTCTCTTGTCAAGATGGAGTCCTAAGTATCGAATTTGTTCAATAGGCGTTAGTGGAGTATTTAAAAAGGATACTGTTGGACAGTAAGGTAGAGGTTTACGACGGAGAGTAAAGGTAATCTGGTAAATTTGTCAGGATTTATTTTAATTCTCCAGTTTTGACAGCATTCATCAATGGATGTTATGTGTGTTTGTAGAGTTTGTGATGCATTAGTAGGGTCGTTGTTTACAGATAGTATACATGTGTCATCAGCGTATGTTGTTAGGACTGTGTTAGGGTGGGTTGGAATGTCAGCTGTATAAAATGTATAGAGAATGGGACATAAGATACTATCTTGAGGAACACCAATACATATACATCTAATAAAATTATGATGAAATAACCGTGCCGATAATTATTACAATGATTATTTTTAATTGTAAAAGTACACATTTAATTTAAGCTTAAAATTTTTGAAATAGAATCAACAACAAGGGCTTGGATTTGTTTATCTCTTTTATAAAGATAAATTTGTAAAAATACGGTCTTGATAAATTTGTACTAGATGGGGGTTTGTTGTAACTGGATTATATAAACCGAAGACAGTTTGACAGGTGACGAGCAAGGAGAGGAGGTGTGACTGAAGGTTTGATGTGAATTTTAGCAGTTTGAGGGGAGGGGTAGAAAGCGTGAATTTGACTGACGAGGTTGACTGACGTCTCCAATAACAGAGCACCCTTCTGACTTTCCCAATAGCCGCCCCGTGAAAAATGGCGACACTTTTCATTTGCATCCCTAAATAATAACAAGGCGGGAGTGGGGTTAACTTCACTCTTCTCGCCATTAATATCCATCCCTGAGTTATTAAAAACTTATTCCGAAGTGTTCTCCCCTTCTTTAAGAACTGGAGTTGGGGCTCCCCCTCCTTTCTGGTATAGCCTCTTTAATATTATATGTAGCTTTACGATTTTACAATACCACAATCATTCTGGAGACCATATCTATTAATACTTAAGAGTTTATTTAATTATTCTCCAATGACCTAACCCTTTACTGGACAATGACAAAAATTATAGTGCTTTGAAGGTGCAGTTGAATTGTCATCCGCTTTGTCATCCACATGTGGGCAGGGCTGGTTCAGGGTTCCTGGGGCTGAGTGTTAATATTGTGTATAGGTGTGATTGTTTTCTATACGATTTTTTTTTTGCTTTTCATTTGATTGATTTCTTTTAATTTTGTTTACCTCAGTTGCTTACTTATTTTGCTTTTATTTATCTACTTATGTTTATTCGAGATGTGCATATATTATTTTATTATTATCCATTTTATTTTATTTTCATCTTATTTGTGTTATTTTTATTATTATTATTTTTAATCTATTTTATGTATATATGGTATGATTGAATACGCTCAGACCTAATTATCTTTACTTTTAGGTGCGGTTAATCGAATTATTTCAATGAAATGTTTTTAATAAAAATACGGGGGAGTAAAAAAATTTCATGTTTTCCAACTTGTTTTGGGGTTTTGAAATAATTGGGTAGCATGACACTTATACCTTATCTCACCCACAACGACGCCTGTGATTATACGAAAAAAAAAATGATCCAAAATTAGCATTTGAACTGATGTAAATCACAATTGAGGAACATATAGATTTATCATTCTAGCTTCAATAATATTTCACCATTTATCAAATAATAGCCTTCTGGTTATCCACTTTATGTTTATTTTTCTATCACTCCTGTAAAATCACGATAACGGAGCTTATAAGTAAAATTTTCTCAAATCTTCGAAAACCGTGTAATAACTATCAAGTTCAAACTTTTCGGGAATGACCAAAATCGTTTAAAAAATTTAATTTTCATTCGTCAATGTTTTATTTTAAATTAGAAACATTTACCATTTATCGTTGTGCATAAAATATACTCAAAATAGAATGCATAAAATAACCTTAATCAAAATGTTCACGGCAGTTTCACTCTTCTGCCAAAGAGACGATGAGTTAAGAAAGAATATGTTCTAAAAATTACGTTGTTTGCATAACCTTTTGTCAGCATTTCCTTTCTGAATTTTTAGTTTTTATTCCTTTTTGATATAGTCATTTGACCTCATTCTCGGATCTTTTGAAGTTTTCACAGATGATTTTTTCGTCTTCTAATATATTTGGACCTTGAAGAAGTTGATTACTTGTTAGCTAATTAACTAGGCTTATCAACTTCTTCACGGCTGGTACGGATGTATAGATCATCATGTAATTATGAATTCGTTAATTAGAAACATTTCTGCGGATGGATCGTTTGTGTATAAATTCAAATTGTTTTAGAGTATTGTTGGAGCTATTATTTTCACTAATTACCCTATTGTTAATCGTTTGGTAATCTTGTTGTGTTATCCATTATTAATGATAAAGACTGTTAGTGATATTTTAGACGGTTCTGAACTGATTTTATAGAACCTATGTATTTGAAAAAAAAAAAACGTTTTTGTTTAAAAAATTGTATGTCGGAAAATATTGAAAAAGTTTTGTTAGAGCTCAAATATTAGCAAATTTACTCTATTAAAAAAAAAAATCTAATAATTTTTATCGTGCGCTTGGTAATGTTTATGATGTTGAGCATCAAAAATTTTTTTTTTCAATTAATAAAATAAAAAATGTGAACTGAATTAGTTCAGTAACTACTTTTCAAGGAAATATACTTTTCCTGTTTTATAGTTTAAGTAAACATTTTATCTATTTTCGATAAAAAAAATGTTGCTGATATAAGAAACAATAAAAGAGAAAAAAGTAAATCTATTTGTTGTAAATGAGTTTCCAGAAATAAAAACGTGAATGCCCAAAGAATTGGCACAGGACTCCGCGTTCTGGTATATTTAATTACCGTTTCCATACGTATGTACCTCCATACATATCGTGTTATATACCAAAATTTGCACAATTTAATCCTTTTATAATATAATTTTAATAATTTATGTATTTAGGCTGCTTGAAATACATTTGGAGTTATTTGCTACAAACCTATAATATAAATATCTTCACCTTGAATTTTGAAAAGTACTACAAATCCAGGAAGGTTTAGAAATGAAAAGTTTAACCTATGTGAGCTATTGAACATAATTTTTTGTTTTTTATAACAAGTGGTTAAACAAAATGATTAAAGTAAGATGCTTTATATAATAAAGTATTATATCATGTACTAATTATAACTTTTCTATTCTGGATTTTCTAGGAACTAGAAAGAAAAATATAGAATAATTTATATTCAACTTTTGGAAGCCTTTTAACCTCAAAAAATTTATAGAAATTGTATAATTTTTTTTTTTTTATATAAAAGCTTAGGAATAAAAATTTTCTGCGAATTTATTGGTCTTTTTAAAAATCTAAATGAAGTACAATGGACTCTCAGTAATGGAAACATCACTATTCCGGACCATTCCATAATCCAAACCACCTTTAAAAAAAAATTAAATATTTGATTTTATGAATGTGGTACAGATATATAAACATTCAATAAAACTGTATTATCAACATCTTACGTACTGAGGGTTAAATGATCTAGTTAAAAATATCAACTCCTTTTATTTAAAAGCTAATTCGAACCGCCTTGGTTTTAATTAGTTAGGATTAGCGTTTTGTATACCTATGCAATTTAAATAACTGATCACTGTTCAATTGCTAAGATTTTAAACGGAATTTAATATAAATTTCTTATTTTTCCTTAAACCTTTTGTTAAGTACTTTTTTATTCATGCTCATACACAGCGTTTTATAAACTGAAGACAATTTTATTTGCTAAGGAGATATATATTGGAAATTGGTGAAGCACAATATGAGTGTTGGGGTGGGGTTGGCGACTTGTTAACTGCTCAGCAGCCCGGCTAACATCGGCCAATAAGGGAAACAATATATAACCTGTTCAATCAGCTGGCAAATAAGAGGGGGTCGTTTCGCTTGCTCATCGCATTTCCACTCCCCGTTCTCTCTGTCTTCCTTTATATCTTACTCGGGGTTTATATTTTCTATTTACTCAACCGAACCCTGATATGGATTGATAAATCTACATGATTTATTTCCACGAGCATGATTTCAATAGTTACAGTTATGTAGAGCCATGTATGTAATTAAATAGAATTTCAGGATAATATCCAGGCATTGAGATATATTAAAAATTAAAATTAAAATTTGTAAAGCTACAACCTATGAAGGGTCAGGAGTTCAGTACTTTGTAAAGAAGTACTGTAACTAAACCAACGGCTGTGCATGGAGGTGATTTGGTCAGAATCACGCTCGACCGCCAGATTTTTACCCAATTAAGGGTGCCCAATTTATGAGGTTGGGTGGACCCCAGGAGGGCTCTAGAACCCATAGGAATTGATTCACGACTACAGAAAACAATTTTCTGCCCAGCCGCATTCGAACTCGGGTCCTTGGTGTAACGCGCTTTACCCCATGGCTATCACATTCATGAGTATATGTTTGGTCACAAATTAGGAAATCCGCTTTTAAGGTTGTTCCTTGCAAACAATAAATAAATAATTTAAAAATTGTACTCGAAATTCAACTAAACAATTTTACTATCTGAAATCACTGAAGTAATATGGATTGAAGCACATTTCCTGGAAAATTTACAGTTTGTAGTGATAGACTATTGACCAACCGTGGTTCTCAATCGGTGGTCCTCAGGTGGGTCCGGCTACTTTGCTTACATTATGTGAGTACATATTGTTAGAAATGTTTTATCGCTTACTTCTGATTTTGAAGTGTATCTGTATCTGTTGGGGGGAACCAGTCCGACTAGTGGGTCTCATGGTCCTTTTTATCAATCCCTGGCGGCAGCAAGAGTTAACATCATGTACTAACCAAGATGGGAGCGTGAAGATTCATTTCTCGGAATCGGCAAGAGATAAATTATTAATAAACTACCCTAGGTGGGAATTGAACCCTCAACGTTCTGAACCGGACGGTCTGGAACCTACGTCCCAACCCGCACGTTCCCTGATTTTTTAGTGTTAATTGAAAATATTTTACAGATGAATTCATTTTAATAAACCAAATTTGACCACATTTCTTCAAGGGGACTCACTTCGCCCAAGTCGGTAGTACGGGTGGCCCGCACATGGTTCAATTTCTGTGTAGATTGTCAGCAGACTTGAGTTGGGAACCAGTGACGATCATCCTAATATTTTCTGCAATATTACCTGCTACTTGAGACAGGGGTATCCTCTGGCTGCTCTTCTATTTAATATAGCATTCGAAATAGCCATTCGTTCAATCAGAACTAATCCAGGAGGAACCATTTACAATAGACTGTCTCAACATTTAGCATATGCAGATGATGTAGTCATTGCCGCAAGAACCCGAGCAGGATTAAAAGGATCATTCCAGAAATTCGAAGAAGCAGCATATGAATTGGGTCTTAAAGCGAATGAAGACAAGACGGTTTACATGAAAAGCTCAAGATAGGATAAGGAAGAGAATATCAAAGTGAGGTTCAGAGACCACAGTTTCAGTTCTGTAAACCAGTTTAAGTACCTGGGAAGCCTGGTTACAGATGATAACAAAGTAGAGGGCGACATAGAAGCAGAAAATAAATGTTATTTCCCACTGCAGAAAATACTGAATTTTAGAGCCCTCTCTAAAAGGAGGAGAGTGGTCATTTACAAAACCATCGTAAGGCCAGTAGTGATCTATGCGGGAGAAACATGGGCCTTGACAAGAAAAACAGAACAGATGAACAGATGCTCAACACCTGGGAGAGAAAGGTACTGAGAAGGATATGGGGAGGAGTCTCGGAGGATGGAGTTAGGGGAAGAAGAAGAAGGAATGAGGAACTGATAAATCTGTACGGGGAACCCAGTATCGTGGCGTTAATTAAAAGAGCAAGACTAAGATGGTTAGGACACGTTGAGAGGATGCCCGATGAAAGGATACCCAAAAAGATGGTTTATGGCAAACCAGATGGAAAACAGAAAAGAGGACGTCCCCGGATCAGATGGCTGGACGATGTGGAGGAGAATTTGAAGCTCTTGAAGGTTGGCAGATGGAAGGAGAAAGCAAGAGACCGTGTAGATTGGTAGGCTGTGGTGGAGGAGGATTTGAAGCTCTTGAAGGTTGGCAGATGGAAGGAGAAAGCAAGAGACCGTGTAGACTGATTGGCTGTTGTGGAGGAGGCTCGGGTTCTTGCAGGCAGTGTAGTGCCATAGTAATAATAATAATTACCTTCTTATTTGTTGAAGAAGCCCCTATTAAATACTACTTTAGAAACTTTTATATCTTGTTTTGATAATGTGACCTAGTAATAGAACAATAATTATAATGAAATTGACAGATAAATGTAATTTTTTTCTTTATTGTCTTTGTTTCAATGGACTTAAGAGTGTTTTTAATTTCTCATGCTTCGATTCTGTTTTTCGTATTGTGCTATATTTTATAACTTAATAGAATCTTATGTTATCTATCTCAGTTCTGTTTCGAGGATTCGAAATAATCCGCAATCTATAACTAATTTTTAAAACAGATATAGCGGAATTATCCATTAAAAATGAAAATGCAAATGGAATCAAGGGATCTGTCCGCTGATAATGAAGATAGAAAAGGCTTCCTTTTCCCAAACCGTGGCGTTCGAATTAATTATTATTAATCCGATTTAACTTTCGGCTCTCTTTAATCTGAAACGAGATACAATTAGTATTAAGTTGAATTAAATGCCTCCCTCCCTTCTTGGAAAAAGGAGAAGTGGGTAGCTTGGGGCGACGAACAAATATTTTAAGAAGAACTTCTTAAAACGGTTCTAAATAAGAATAGCCATTCCCTCTTCCTCTAAGACCGGGCATTAATCATATTTCTTTGCTTTACTGAGAGACAATAATTGAGAAGGTTTTAATTATGTTAAAATATTCCATTAGGCTAAGGAGACTGAGGAAAGCGGGCAAGAAGTTGGCTAATTAATTGGTAAAAGTATAGAAAGTGAGCTCCCTCCGGAATCTGCATATCTCTAATTGAGGGCCACCCCCCCCCCCCCATCCCAACCGATCTGATTAGTTAGAGTCTTTAATTAGTTCTTTGTGTTTGGGGGGGGGGGGAGAGGGGTACTTCACACAGGGCCAGTGGTCCTCGCCAATAATTGATCTGCTACCATGTCCCTTCTTGCGTTACATGCTGAACCTTCCGTAGCGCTCTTCTACCTGTTGAAGATCAGGAATGGTTATCCTACTTTCAGCCTATTAATGGATTAGAGAAAATAATTAGTTATATACAACTATATAATGTATTCAACAAACATGAAATAAAGAGTAGTAATATATTTGATTTCAATAAAGCTGAGATAATGGTCATAGAAGAAAGTAGTAAAGTAAATATATTAATTAGTATTACAGCAATATAAGGTCTGATGACCCAAATAAGGTACACCTTATTTTTATTATTTATTTGCCAATTATTTTATTAAGTATATTAAAATAAGTGCATATTTTAAAGAATTTTAGGTTTCGCTATTTTATATTGGTCATACTTTCCTTTTCTTAAGCTTCCTGAGTTTTAAGAATATAGTTTTAAAATTTTAGTTGTCTTATTAGGTATAGTAGTTCTGAATAAGGCCTATCTTTTATATATATTGGATTGATTCACTTAGAAAAATATGTTCACCCATGCATAGGCAAAAAACGATATTTGACCAACTAGGTACGAACCCATACAATCTCTGAAAATTTCATCAAATTCGATGTGCCCTAACACAAATTTAACTGACCAACAGACAGACAGCATAAAATTTGTTTAGTGAAAATTTTCGATTCATAATATAATTCAATGCTTTCCTCCCAAAAAAATTAATATTGAAAATCGTTTATTTAATTAGTCACAATAAAATGATAGTAGTTTATTAAATTATATAGGTTTGTGTAATATTATTAAAAAAAATAATTTCTAATATCTTCATTTTTTCTCATTTACGTGCATAGAAAGCCAATGAAACTCTAGGAGATAAGTTGAACATAGTTGTCTGTAAATAGCAGTATATGAGAGGGTTCTCTTATTTTATAACATAAATAAACTATCTTATCCTACTGTGTGGTGGCACTCTGTAACTCGCCTTGATTTCGAAAACGAGTTTTAATATTTTAATCCAAATTCTATCAAATGTCACTATTATTTTGCTTAATAATGCGACAAACGAATTTCTTGGATGCATCCATGTTTCGAAAATGTCCTCGCAGATTTTATTTTGAAATGAGCATTAACGTTGAAATATATACGGAAGGGACAGAGATATAAAGAAAAAGGTTAATATCTAGAAAAAGAAACTTTCAAAACGAAAATTAGGGAATAAAAAGAGGTTTGAAATAATAAGGGAAGCTGTTTTTGTTGATAGATTTGTTTGTTGAGTTGCTTAAAATGGTAGTAAATTTCAATTGGCTGTATAAAAATGTATTCAGCGTTACAAGCAGAAACAATAAAATGTATTGGAAGTATGAAGGCCTTAAAAATTAACATGTTACTTTCATTTTTATTAAAATTAAACTTAATTATTTTATTTAGAAAGGGGAATCTTGGATAATATCAGTCTTTAATTGAATATGTCTTCAAAAATTTCTTAGAGTGCTCATTACAACCGCACTGGTTCTTATCTAGTTAATCTGATGAAATTTCTTCAGACTTTCGAATTTCTTGAATATAACAGACCACGTCAATGGATTCAGCAAATGTTAGCAATGGATTTTTTTTCTAAATGCTTAAAAATAAATTCTGATTTTAATTTTTAAAAAAGAGGATGGTCTGTTAAGGCGGATTTTTTTTTAGCCAAGTACAAAAAAAAAAACGATCTTAGAATTACCCAAATAAGTAAGTACCAAAAGTAATATTTTTGTAAAAGTGAGTTAGGTTAATGCTGCTTAATATAAGGAAATGAAAATTGTTCCCTAATACAAATGTACATTATAAAGAATGGTGATTCCTCCATTAAACTGTGATATCTATTTAGTCCGACAAAAATATGATTTTGAAGCTATATAAATTTCTGCCGTACAGCCCTGATTTGGCATCCAATGACATTTTTTTTTTTTTATTCTCGTGAACCAAAATTAAATTCAACGATTTTCCTCGCCCTAAGAAGCGGTTGATAAATTAAAAATGCATGTTGTGGAGTTCGAACTCAATCGAAGTGGAAAAAGTTCTTCGAAAATTTGTTCAAACGCATGGAAAAGTGTATTGATAGTCATAAAGAATATTTTGAAAAACAATAAAACCAATTTCGATCATAACTATTTGTTTTTTCATTATTAGGCCAGAAAATAAATAGTAACCCTCGTGCTAAGAGAACCTTCGGAGTAATTTGATTTCAGATGGTTGGTATGAATAATCAGTGTTCTACTGTGAATGTTTTCTATATAACTCGCCTAGGTATAGTCTCGTGTATTTAACAACGTTTTTGGTTGGTTTTATGAATTTATAAAAGTAAACTTTTAATTTTCAGGTGACCGATGCAATGGTAGGGTAAAATAGTGGGCGCCTATAGGACACAACATTTTTTTATAGTAACAGTGGTAACGAATTCTGGACTCAGGATAACTAGGTATGAGCTATCTTTCTATTTATTTTATGATTATTATAAAGATATCACACATGAGAATGTATTATGTATGATATTATAATTAATTTTCTTGTTTTTATTATATACTCTGCCTTAGTATTATTTATGAAAGGCTTGAAGAAATATGATTCTGAAACATTTGTTTATAAGCTATTCCTTGTTCCAATAACTGGGAATAATGATGTTAAATTATTTCAGGACTAACTAATGTTCAATTTTTGTTTTTTGAACATAATTAATTGTCTCAACAATCTATAATAATTAATACGAGCTAAAGAAATAATCCATTCTCATTTTCTGAGGAATTTAGTCGATATTATGTTAATAAACATTTCAATTAATTTTCCAATTTTTATCGCTAGTCTATGAAGTCTGAGAACGACTTGAGATTTTTAAACTTATTAATTAAATTTTGATCTTCATTCGTAATTATAACTCATAGTTATGCAAATGCTAGGTAATAACGGTTTCCCTACCGGTGTTCATGCCCTGTGATCTTGTGTTCCTTTTAAAAATATATTTTTTGGAATAACATAGAGGGAAAAATGAACAGCTGAGTCATTATTATCGGTTCCATGTCCCCAGTCCCAAGACTAGCAGATTAAGTACAAGCGGTAGGGGCGGATAGGATCTGTAAACCTTCTCTAATCAGAGTGTTTCCTAATGGCCCTGATTTATTATTCTGGAATTTACATTAATTATGGCTCATTTGGCTTCATAAAAATTCATGTGAACCAGCCTATCTCAATTACTAGTGGTTCACCGATGGGTAAAACAAACTAAAAATCTGAACGCTTAAAACAAATGAATATTAAATAGCTAATTAAATTCTTGAAAATATGATGTAAATGATGCTTTCGAAATTATACTACGATTTTCTGTAATTGAAAAAAAAAATGGTTTAATTTCTTTTTGATTGGCTGAGGAGCTCTTGGTTTCCTCTATGTTCATAGTTAGTTATTATTTTATCTTAATTCTTCTCCTTTTCTTTTATAGAAATGGCATTATATCAAGATAATATATATAGTATATATATTATATATATATAGTAAATAATACTATAATACCCAAACATATTTTTTATTGTATATTCCAAGAATGACGAAGTTAAATTAATTGGTTACAAATGACTATAATTTCAAATCGCTAACGCATCTTTTCACGAATGAAACTATTAATCATGAAATAAGAAGGTCAGTTTTAAAATCGGCTCAATTCAATTTTTTTTACAAAATATTTCAGTGTTATTTCTCAAAAGTTCTCGATATCGATGTCATTGTACCTGAAAAAATCGTCTAGAACTGTACTCATGTAAAAACCTGAAGATTTAGTTTGTTTGAACCTGGTAATTTCAGGAATTACAGGATTTGAACAATTTGTCGCTCTGAGCGAAAATCAAACATAAAAGGTATAGTTGAGTATTCTCATGAAGCAATTGAAGATTAATGATGATATTCAAAATATATTAAGATGAATAGTGTTTTTTTAATTTTAAATTTTTGTGTGTGAAATTAGGTAAAATAAAAACTAAATTATAGTCTAAATAATTAGTTAAAAAATATGGCTACGTATTGACTCGAATAACTTACAAAAATAGGAAAAAAAAATCTAATCAGAATAATAATAATAGTAATATTCATAATTAGTGAATGACTAACCTTTCTTTTATTTCTTCTTATTAGTTTCAGTATGTTAAAAATAACAAATTCGTAATTATTACTAAGTAAAATAAAAATTATAAATACTCAATAGTTTCTTGAAGTGCAATTAATTTTTTCTATCAGGTATTATACTTAGTTTCAAAAGTAACTGATCTGGTTCATAAAAACGTAAGTCATTAATTTATATTTGCAGGTATGCCTAGAATAAGTAATGAAGATGGAAGTAATTATTATAATGAGTCGAATGAAGAAGTAGTTACTTGTTTGATTAAATAAATCATTAGAGATAATTATGTAAGGGGATCAGGTTGTGTTTATAAACTTGAAAAAATTATGTTTTTAATATTATCCTTTGTTAATGAAAAATCGATATTTTAACTGTGGAGTTTTTTTTTCCCTTAGGAGTCCGTAAGACTTATGTTCTAATTCCCTTTTTTTAATGTAGTTTAAGAAACCAATTGACTTTAACTTTTACAATTTAATGGGTTAGGTGTTAAAGTCTTCCAACCCTTAAAAATATAGATAGGAGGAGAAAGACAAGAACAGACTGTTTGTTTGAACGTAATTCATGTTGTAAGGTTTGGAGAAGTAAACTCTGTTGAATATAGACTCCTTTATAATTTATTGGTCCTTTCCAACGGTCCATAAAAATCCTTTTTGGCTTCTCCCCTCCTCCTCTTTATTCGGAGAACGGAAACTTTTTCTTACTCCCATTTTCCGTGTCCCTGGCTCATTCGCGCCCTCGCCCTATCGGTTTTTTTTCTAGTCCCCTTCCTCCCGGTGAAAAATGATTCTTTCCATCTTATCCACCTTCCGTGAAATTATAAACTTTAGCCACACAATGAGGGTTTTACCTTGTTTTTACACTTTTACCCTCCAACAGAGCTCGGTGCTGTTATTCATCTATATTACACCATTACTTTCTTCTTTATGATTTGTTACGTAAAATAATTTTTAATCTTCCGAAATTTCTCTGAAACGTCGGTAGAGTAAACCAGGCTCAGTGGAGGGAGGCTTGTTATTTTAGGGTTTTGAAAACCGTTATCAATTATCATTATCAATTAAATTTTTTAAAATTAACACTTTGTTTTTTTATTTTTCAGCAATGAAACTTGTTTTTTCCCCAAAAATTTGAGGTCTTATGTTTCAAGATATATAAAATCCAACCGTCCGCCGTCTGCAGCTTTTTTCCGAAACTACCAAGCCCATTTTTTGAAATTTGGTACTTACGATTCACCCCACCAAGATCCGCAGAATCCATTATTACCATCCTCTTGCCGAGGAGATTTGCCAGAAAAGGCAGCCGATTAGATTATTTTATCGGCGTTACGTAAAAATTGAGGAAAAACAATTTTCGAATTATTATTTATTTATTATTATTTATAATTATTTAACAATTTTTCTTTGGATGGGGAATTAGATTCCCTACCAAAAGAATATATTGTTTTAATTGGGCTAGAAAAGATGTGGTATGTTGAATTTGAGCAATCAGTTTTTAAAAGAAATTGCATCTCCTAGAACATTTCATGTTGATTTCTTCTTAAAATACGTGCTATATGCCGTGTTCTAATTGGACAAAGGTAGTGCAACCGAGTGACTGTGATGTTCCCTTAGACGCGTTATTTAGTGGGTTGCCCTTATTGAACTTCTAATGTTCAGTTACAATACAACTATATTCCCTCTATTTTATTTTGTTTGTAATCCGGCTTGGTGACCATTGCTTACTAAAGTTCATAGTAACCGCCTGTTCATTTGTACAGTTAGACCGTGTCCTAATTGGACAAAGGTAACAAAACAGGGCGACGCCGATAGTTACTTGGATTAAGAAACGGTCATACAGAGGCAATGCAGCTAAGTATCCTAACTGAACCTTCTTCTGTCAAAAGTCAGTGTGTGTTCCTCGGCCGCTTGTCCACCCTGGTTCTTGCTCGTCCATATGGAACTCCTCGGCGGTACTCATTGCCAACTGCACTGTCAGGATCGTAGACTGGAACCACATTCTTCTCTCGACGTTTCCTATTTCCCTCAGTTTTTCCGTTATTTGTTTATACTGAGCAAGGAGAACCATAGCATACTGTCTGCTCGACTTCCAGGTTCTATTCTCTCAACGTTTGGATGATGTCTTCTTCCATCGTCTATCTCCCGCCACCGAAAGTTTTCTCCAATCTTTTCTTGACTACAAGCCATGTGGTTGCTTCACTTGCTTATATTTGGTTCAAGATACTCCTCTTAATCCTTCATACTAAGGCCGCTTTCAACGAGTCCGTACCTCCTATGTTCAGTAGGTCTTCCTGGACCTTTGCTACTATCCTGACTACAAGCTTTCCTTGAGAAAATGGTTCCATTCCTCCATCTCTCCGGTGAACCTTTCTAAAATTGCCTTTCACAGGTCCCGTGAAGTTCTTGTGGGAAACTTCATCCATTGTAGCGCATCATGTGCGGTATGCATAGGAAGCAAGACTGGCTTCATTTTTTTTTCTAACCTTTAACTATATATAACATTAACCTAACCTTTAAATTTGTAACCTACAAACTAGTACAACAAGTAAAAACTTAATGCTAAGCCTACATCTATAGAATATGTACAAACAAAAACCCCTCTACTTCCTTATAGTAGAGAGTCATTATAAAGAAGGGAGCCTGGTCCGCTGAAGGCGAGAGTTAAATATTATCGTGGAAGCCTACGGCCGAGGGATACAAGAACGGGGAGAGAGTACTCCACTGTGTGGGTGGGTGTGGTGATGTTGACTTCAGGCTGGTTTTATTGTCGGAAACGATCTACTTTAAATAGATATCTACACACTATCAACTGATTTGGCATCTGTCTGCTGACATAGAACTCTATCAGTTGATATCAAGTGATATCACATTCTATCAGACTCTAACTTATTGATATAAGTTATTTGTTCATGAATAATATTTATATATTCATATAAATTACTGCTAAATTTATATCTTATTTCAATTTCATTAATTATTATTATGATCAATCGCTTCCAAGATTTTATAATTAATTGAGTTCAAAGCAGAAAACTTCAAAAGCTAAGGAGTTGATTAAATTATTTGAAGCACTCCCGTAGCTGAGGACTTGTTTCAGAAAATAAATCAGAACCCAGTAGAATAACATCAAAGGTTTTGAAATAATTATAAATTAATTAAATAAATAAAGTACCACGATGAACTCGGATAAAACGTAAAGAAAACCAAATATCCACATTCTAAAATTGATTAAGATGCCAAGTCACACCAGCGTTTGGTGTGACCTGCTTTTCCATTCGCTATCCAGTTCCAGTATACAACTTTCCTCTCTAATATTTTTTTTCTGTTTTGCAAAATAATGTAATAGTAGTGCATTTCACATGGGGAAGTATTAACCAGAAATTATTGATTCTTTATTAATTTGTAGTATTTATATTTATTCTGTAGTAATTTCATTCCATTTAAAGACATTCCACTAGATTTTACTGTATTAAAGTCGAACCAGCTTGATTAAGTTTAAGTACTTCACACTTCTAATAGGATTTTCCGTCAACATAGGAATAAACATTTAACCAAAAATGTATTTTTTTATTTATTAAAATTTACAACTCTATTGAATAAAAACAAAGTTAGTAAATATGATATGTGTTCTATTACAATGGCTTGGTAATCTTGTGGAGAATCTACCCACTGTTGGAACTGCAACAACATTTCTACATTATAAGAACTTAGCGTTTTTTGAAAAAGGCCATCTTCTTTTCAGTAGCCTAGGAAGATTATCTATAAATTAAGGATTATATATAATGAAAAAAGAATAACATGAATTAATAGAAAGACCCGGTTCATTTTCAAGAAGTATAAAGTGGCGACAATGCTTGAGGAGAAGTTGGTTAGAACAAGAAAAGAATTGCAAAAAGGAAGGTTGAAGAATAAAGACACTTTAATGAATTTCGTAAATTCTATAAAATGGTGTCTAACCTCAAGAGTGGACCGTTCAGGAGAAGAAACATGATTTAAAATAAATGTGAGAAAATGTTGATTGTGCTGGAAGTGGTGCAAGGAATGTGGTGGCAACTTGGATTACTTGGAAACCATTCCGCCGGATTTATAAGACATTCTAGATATCTTACGTAAACTAAGAAATAACAATTCTCCAGATAGTGATGAAATCCCCGCAGACTTGTTTAATGTAGTGCATGAAGAAGTCCCCTAGGAACTGTAGGAAGTGATAGCGTAAATATGGGGAGAGACATTATCTAAAGAATGAAATAATGCCTTAACAGTGTTAGTACAGAAGACGGAAAACTCAACAATATGCAGCAACTATCGAATGATTAGTTTGCTTTATACTTATTACATATGAAATCTTCTCAACAGGCTCAACAACACATTTATATGTAAAACGAAGGCTAGGTTACTATCAGGGTGGTTTTCGGAATAGGTATTCTATTGATACTCGATAGGTCTACTATCGATTAAATCTTCACCATGATGCAGACATTGTAAAGATGGTAGAATGCCAGCAGACTATATGGATGCTGTTTGTTGATTTAGGCCTGCCAATGACACAATCGTACGAAATAAATTCAAATTTGCAATACTTGGCTATCGAATAAACTGACTCGATTAGTACAATGTTCAATGGAGAGTTCTGTGTACCAAGTTAAGTGTTATGGTGTATCATGGCTAGTTAATGGTATTAGCGGCCTATGACAGAGGAACCAATTGGGACTCCTCTCCTATTTAACATCGCCTTACATGCGGTCGTTAAGAGAGTAGGATTAGCTCAAGAAGGTACTTTGTTTACAAAGATGATCCAAGTCTTAGCCTATGCAAATGTTGTAGTCGTCATGGAGAGATCTCTCTAGAGCATGGCAATAGCCTTAGAAGCAAAGAAGGTAGGACTACATATGAACCAAAGCTAACAGAGAAATAAAGCAACTATGAGTCTAATAAAGACTCAATATGAAATAGGGCATTACGTTTTTTAAACGGTCAAAAGCTTTCAATACCTAGGCTCTATTATGAACGAGTCGCTATACGATGAAAAAGGAGAGAATTAGAATTTATGGAAGATATTATTAAGGCTCATTAAAAGTAACCTTGGAAGTAGTACGACCAAGTTTATGCTGAATAAAACTCTAATAAGATCAGCAGTCACGTACGCTAGAAACACATGAACCTTCAACAATAAAAGTATCAACCTGCTAAACAGGTTTGAAAGAGTACGCGAGAATCGTCTTTGGAGAACAGCGAACTATTTCGGTCCTACAAAGAAATTAGAGCATTACCTTAAAATTCAAAGGCTAAATGGTTAGGCCATGCTATGAGAACGAGCGAGGGATAGAATGGCAAGCAGTTCGTACAAGAATGGATGGTGTGCGTCAACGTGGTAAACCTAAGGGACGATGGAGGGATAGTGGGACAGAATCTTCGACAACTGAAGATTTCTGTTACCCATGCAGGTGACATAGAAAGATGATTGGTGCCTGGGCAGACTTTCATACGACTGCCTCACGATTGTAACAGCAAGAGAAGGAGGATTATCAGGATTTGAAGAGAAAGCAATTATAGAAACAATCGGATTTGGGTGGTTAGGGAGTTTATAATAGAAAGATTGATGTCTGGTTCTGAAGTGATTTTGACAAAATAAATGAATAAAAGAAAAAAAAGAGGATTTTAGAAAGAATTATGGATTGTAAGGATTGGATACGAGAGGAATTCGATTGTGTAGTAGAACCCCAAAGCTCAACTACATAAGTCCAAATTAAGAGTATGTTCAATAAATATTAAGCTCAAGTCGCTAAGTTACTCATGGTCCTTATAGGCTTGGTCAGTAGGGGATGTCGACCTGCTTTAGAGTTGACTACAAGGAGTAATGTCAAAACTATTTCTCAATGTTTGGAGAGGAAACCGGTCTTCTGTAAGATTTACTCCTGTTGGGGTCAATTTTAGGTTTCAGTACAACTCTAACAATAATACTCAGAAGTGCTATATTTTTTATTTATTCAGTATTATTTATCGAAGTATTTTACATTTATTGTTTATATAGTTTTTCTAAATTATTAATTATGATAATAAGCTGTATAATAATCCTGAACTGTTCTATTAGAGCTCTTAAACTTGGTATATGGTGTCTATTCGATGAATTGTATTTAAATTGATTCAAAAGTACACTCCGAAGTGTTTTAGAGAATATTTATAAAAAAAAAAAAAAAAAAAATGGGAAATGAATACTTTTAGCATATGATAATGAGTAAATAGTGAGAAACATGATGTTGGACATAAACTTCTTTTATTTTTTATCACTAACATCCAACATATAGATTTTCTCATTTCATACATAGAATGTACTTTATTATGCATTCGACGTCACTAAAGTTCCTTTCAAGTAACCTTTATCAGAAGTTGTGTTATAGTTATGAATGGTTATGAAATATTGGCTAATGAAGTATCTGCATTTGGTGTATTTGCAGAATTTGTTTCTGTCTGTTCTAATGATGTATGCTATATGTTAACATAGCTTTTTATTGTTGTTCCTATCAGTTTATTCTGTCGAAATGCGTCAATACATAGGATTAAAATGTAGAATTTGCATGGTTATTTTTAATTGTTCTTATGATTTGACTTTTCTTGGTTAATTTATATACGTTATTTATATTAATATATGTACTTAAGTAATGTATATAGCTATATATTATTTCTGTTTGCAAGACAGACCAAAGAGATCTTTGGATCCATAGCAGAATATTATATTGGATATAATGTAGATTATATAATGAAAATTATACTTTCACGTCTGCTATTGATTATAAATTGGTAGGATTTGTAAGTTCTAAAAATGTTCTCATAAACATTTTTTCTTACTATGTACACTGATAGATATGGATTCCATCAGTAGTTTAATTTCTTAAAAAATAGTGATGTTAGATCCACATAACTCTATACATTAGTAAGTTTCCAAGGTTTATAAAGAAAAAAAACTTCATTTTTTCAGAAATAGACAGTGAAAATCGCATTTGTGAAAGCATATTTAGGTGTACTAAATTTGCGTATGCTGTTAAAGTTACAGTAAAAATGAATATTATTGTACTTTATATTGTAAATTTAATAACTAATTTTAAATTTTTATTAAAATGAAATGAGGTTTTCAATATTTAAATAGGTATCTCGAGGTGGGGTGAGGACTGACCAAACCTCGGCACTAACCTGGCCCCTCCTAGAACAATTCTTTTTGCAGCGCTGATGGACTTCGTGTTCAGGACTGACTAAGGCATGCCCGTAATGAAAAAAAATTCTATTAACGCCGGTGTATTCAAAGTAAACACAATGTTCCTGACACAGCCACCTAAAATTTGATTGTTTCTGACGTTAGTTGAATAAAGTTTTTCTTTAGGGGCTTAGAAAAAACAATACTTTTTTTTCTCCCTCTCCTATTAATTTTATTATCTCAAACAAGTACCAATACGCAGTTCAACACTCCACACGTTGCGTCCAACATCAGGAAGGTATTCTTAGCATCGTGTTGCTGTGACTTAAAGATGAGCGTGTTTCAGTTTTGGTCGAACAGGCAATAATGTCTAGAAAACAGACTAAAACTAAAAAAAAAAAAAAAAGGCTGTTATTAGATTCATTTTATAGTTTTGGAAAATGTTTATATGTTGTTTTCTACTTGATGGATCTCCAACCACTAAAATTCTGAAAATTTGCTTTATCCATTCAGTAGTTTGATCCACATAACTGTACTTCGTTTGTTTCCAGAGCTATTATTCCTGACTGATATTCTGTCCCAATGTTTAGAGCTATAGAAATCATTATTAAGTTTTACATTACGAGTATACTTACGAAGTTTTAACAATAATCGCGCGCCGTTGTTACATTGACTTAAATTCTGATACGAGCTACGTTTTGCGATGTGCTCTGTATTAAAACAGGGAAGAGACAAGTATTGCAAAAAGCTATTGGAGGAAAGCCTGGAAAAGTTCAATAATCGAGAGGAGATTTACCTCTAGGGCCATCTTGGTGACAGTTAATTGCTCCCAAGCAGGGAGTTGCCTTGAATTATTGACAGTGTAGCCCCGGTTCCCCATTACAACGATAAATGGCTAACAGTGGAATTGTTTTTCTGACTTCTTTTTAAACGACCGCACCCTCTGTCTCCCTAGACCGAAATAGTGGACAATAAATACAAAACCAATCGGGCAGGGTTTGTCTATCAGATCCTACTCTGGATTAACAGCGTCACTCTCTGAGCTTTATTAATCCTAAAATCTGATTTTTTTAGAGTGGAAATTTTAAGGAATTTTGAAAAATATTATTTTATATGAGTTAGGCTCTTCAAAGGTCACATTAAAAGTATTGATTATTTGACACTTCTCTTAAGGGCCCGTCAAACCAATAGTACACCAGACCGAAAATTTCTTAAGTATGCCATTGCATCAAGAATACGTAATCTATTTTTAAACATATATTACTTACTCGTGTTAATTTTTGAATTTTATAAGTTGCATCATTACTTTCATTTTTAATTTTTTTTAGGAACTTCTACAACTGTTGTCCTCCGCAGTAACAAGCAAGGATTAAATTTTTCAAAAAATATAAAATAATTTACAATTATATAATTATTTAATTTTTTGTTCTTTTAATATTCACCCTTTCTAACCGTACCCCTCCGTATATCGAAAAAAAAATGATCTTCCAAAGATAAACGGTGTAAACTTTCAATTTATTACAAAATACTGATCTGCATTAATATAATAAGGCCAATCTGGACATACGGAGTTGAGCTTTGGGGCTCACTAAACCTTCGAATTCCTCTGGTATCCAATCCTTACAATCCAAAATCCTTAATTCCTCTTATTTTGTCACAAATAAAATGATCCATAAAGACCTTAGTGTTCCATATGATGTAACCGATCTAGCCCAAATCAGATATCCTTCCATAATAAGCTCGCTAACCACCCAAATCCACTAACTTCTAACCTTGCTTCCTCTCCATTCCTAACAATCCTCCTAGGCGTCTGAAATGAAGTTGATCGTTCTTGTAGATGAAAATACAGAAACCTCATTCGACTATTTAGGCTTTGAGGATCCTGTTGTACGTTATATCATCACTCTTATCTCTCTAATTGATATGATTTTATTTTCTCTGAATATTTCTTTTTAATATTTTTTCGCATTCCTAAATCTTGTATGAAGTACCCCTGTGGCTAATACGCACTTTGTCTGTTATCGAGGCTAACTAATCCTTAGGATTACGTTTATCAAATATTATTCGACTGTACACGAGGTAGAATACAAGGCATGGCATAATTGTAGAGAGGGTGAGGTGTTAATTGTGGAGAGGACGGTAGAGGTATCGGAGATCGATTATTGAAAGCATTAAAGTTTTGAAGCGTCCCACCCCCTGATGGCCCCACCCCGTTTTATTCTCCTTTAATCCAGGGGGCACTTCCTTCTCCCCCCCCGCCTAATAAGATGGTGGAAGCTGTATCATTTTAAAATAGCTCATTTTCTAGTCGAGTTCTCGTAACGAGATCCCTCTCCTTCCCTTAAACCCCTCCTCATTTAGACTCTAAACTCTTTTTTATTCGGTTCAGTCACCTAGTCTCTCCATGGCTCTTCCTCTCTCTCCCTAATACCCTATAAAGGGGTATTCTGTTTTTATACAAGAACCGCATTCCTTCTGTTTAACAAGTTGAATCTAATTTTGGAAAACGAGGTCAGCCAGTGCTTAAGTCCGAGAGCGTTTTATCTTATTTCATTTAAATGAGATTATTGTCTGTTGTGCCGGATAAAGTAAATAAGGCATTTACCAATTTTTTAAGGTAAATTATGTTATCAAAGATAGTTCGAGCTCATAAAAATGATAGTGTATGGTCAGCAGGTAGATTTGAATTTATTAAATATTTTAAGCTCTACTTGGGAGTTCGATTCATTTATTGGAACCGATTACCACATATTCACTTCTTTTGGTGATTCGAATTTTTTTTAACTACTTCACGATTGATTCTTTTAACCCCTTTATATTAAAAATAAACTGTTCTTTAAAAAAAATTATAAAATTTCCTAACCTAACTGCGGTTATTCATGGAATATTTTGTCTTGTTTTTTGAACTAGACAAAAAATTAACTATTACTCAAATTAATGTTTAACATATGTTTTATTAAATAAAAACATAAAAATGAAGCACTTCAGATATTCGACAGTTGGTTTCAATCTTGGTTTAGATTCTTCGGCAATGATCCAAAAGTAACCTAACAACTCCTTGATGATTTAAGCTAATGTCAATTCATATGATAGGTAATTTTATGTTATTTCCATGCCAAGCGTAGACCAGATTTATTATGCACTTCAACATTTTTTTCTTCTAAGGATAATTTTCCGTCTATCTTCCATTCAGCATAATCTGAAACAATAAGGAAATAATTATTAAACTAATTTACAACATGTAATATAACCTAAATATATTATTTAAACCAATATAATTGACTTTATATACGTGAAATTATTACTTGAATATAATTTTTTCGATGTATATAAACATAGCGTAACTGAAAATATTTATTAACGTTGTGTTTGAATTATAGTTGTAGAAATATGGCAAAAAGTTAATTCGTTTCACCGGAAAAGCCAATTTATATAATCATTCACTTTTTCTTTTTAATTTTCTCCAATTTTGATTTTGATTAACTAGTCTTATTAATTAATTAATGTACATGATATTAAGTGGTTTTAATAGCTCTGTTGATTAATATATTAAATGACGAATTTTCAAAAATACTTCTTCTAATGGACCTTTAATTTTGTTTATTTTAAATAATTAATCGTCTCTCATCGTTGGTAGAAATATAAAAAAAAAATGTACAAATAACAACTATGAAACAATTTGTTAATTAACTAAAGAAGAAAATATATCTTTTCGTGTTTTCGTGATCGTTATCGCTTTAATCATAACTTTATTACTGGTGTCTTAACACGAAAATATAGTAATAGTAATTTTTTTACATAGCCTATGAATAGAAATTCAGAAATGCGAAGTATAGCCATGAATAATAAGTTGCCGTGTTGAAAAGGACAAGGAATAATTTTACTCAAAGTAGGTTGGTAAGTGAAAGCTGGTGATGCACGCTCCGCTGAAAATCCACAGATTTTTAAAAATATGTGTAATTTAAACTAATTAATTTGTAGGTAAAAAGTTGCAGTAATCTCTTATTTTGTTTTCATATCTAAAGTTATTCTCGCTTTGTCATGTTAGTTTGTTCGAAATAAGGATTAAGACATTGAACACAATGACAAATGATGCTAATTGAAGTTTCCAGTATTAGCTTGAGGAATCGGGAATGATTAAAAGTTGGTGCAGAGAGGAGGGCGAGGAAGGGGGTGCTGGAGGAAGAGAACTGATGAGCAGTTTGGATCTTATCTCTGAGTCAATTCCAGGAGTCATTTATAGAGGGTCCATTCCAGCCTATCCAGCTAAATAGTCCCAGGTGGGGTCGCCATCTTATTATTGGAGTCATCCTTTCCCTTCATCCCCTATTTAACAGATTTTGTTACTAAGCCACTTCAACAAACGTACGCTCGATCTCTAAGCTCGGGCTAGGACGCGATTGTTAAAAAAAAATCTACTGGAGGATTCTTGGAATATTTCTGTATAATTAATATTAATCTATATTTGGTACTCTTGGTACTAGTTTTTGTAATCAGTACTTCTAATCCAAATCTCCTTGAAAAACTACAAGATTATTTTCTTGAGGAAATTCCCCAGTTATCTAGGTTAACGTAGCTCTTTTATTATCTACGAAGACATGACTTTGATCCTACCATATTAAAATGCAACTATTTTCTGTCTATCAGCAAGAAGTATCTCGAATTTTCCGCGGAAGGATATTATTTAAACTTTTAGAGTAAGTGCTAAAATCAATTTTAGGGCTCATCTAAACTATTTTACTTTAGGAAAACTATTATTGGTGAAAGTCTCTTGAAGCTATCAACTTGAACAGCCCTGATGCAGCTCTACAAAGTGTTGCGGGACTTCTGAAAATAAATAGTTGTAAACTATTTCTGTTTTCTTTTGTTCGCAATCCTGACCATCTTCTTCGTAATTTATTATTGTCAAAAGTACCCAGCAGGCTGGTGGTAAAAATACGTATAAACGAGGAGCGAAACGCTTACCATTAAACCGGACTAACGAACCGTGGTAATTTATTTCAGCTAAACCTCATATAAAGACATTTTTTTTTTAAACAGTCCTCAATTAATTACTCTTTTCTCAAAATAAATTAAATTAAAATATAGTAACAAAAATAGTAGCAATTGTAAAACAAGTTATGAAATACTTCTTTTAATTAACCGAATCGGAGAGAGGATAAAGCAAATATCAACTTTACACCAATTTAAATTATTAAAACATCGAAACGTTATCAAGTGATATAACAAGTGAAGAGATATTCTGATTTGATCACTCGGCATAAGAAATTTGGTTGTATGGTGTCAATATTTGCCGCTTGTAGCAACTTTTTTAAATTGTAGAGGTTTGTTAAATATATAATTCTCTGGAATCGCATGTATGAAATTATCCCGAAATAATTTTCGAGTTATCAATTCGTTTTCTTTTTTTTTTTAATGTTTTAAAATAATTCTGCATTATTGGGATTTTATTTATTTAAGAGTAAATTGTAGTAATTTTTGAACATTAATAAGGCCTTCGATTTCTATGTTTTATCTTAGAAGGAAACATTTATTAAAAAAAAAAAAAAAAAAAATTATTACAGTTATTTTATTTATGATGTGAAAAGTATTATAAGTTTATTTGTAGGTATACCAATAATACTCGTACCTACTTTTGACATCATAAATTCTTCGGCTATTGAATGATGTAATTGAATTTTTAAAGTAATCGTTTTTTTTGTGAGCTGCAGTGCCAATCTATATTTTCTTATGATAGGGTTTTTGGACTTCCTATACCACGGCAGAAAATTCGTAGATGTATTCATGTTAAAACCATGAATGTTTCATGTAATGTTTCATTTTTTAACTTTTCATTTGTGAATACCTTATATTAATGTATGCATAATTTCAAAATGAAAAATAAGAATAAATATTATCCTTATTCATGAATAAGTCATAAAAGTGAATTTATTTACTTATTTTAGTATTTTAATATCGCCTTTATAATCTTCTTTATGTTAGACCTCTCCTTCTTACATATATACTCCTCTTTTTTTTGTTAACTTTATCAATGAATGTTTATTTAGAAATAATTTCCTAGTTACTCCAGCGTTAATACAACTGGAAACTAGAAGAGTATATACGTTATTATTACTATTTTCCACACATTTTTTCGGATCCATTTTCGCTTTTTTATGTGCAAAACATAGTCAGTCAAGAAATTGATTTTTTATATGAAAAATGTTTGGAATAGTTAAGATAAGACTGATTTACGTGTCTTCGGTCGCAGCTGACGTTATCTTATTGTAAAATCTAAACGCCGCAATCAAATGAAGTGTGCACTTATATTAAATATCAATATGTTGTTTGTGATCTATCCATTAATTATTAGGGTTCGAAATCAACTCGTCCGTGTTTGCATTCTGACTATTCAGCACGCATGCGAGTTATTGCAATTAATAGATGAATAATTTTTAATATAAAAATACTTACATTATCATAACCACATATGAATTTCGGAATAAATCAAAATTATCGTGAAATTGTTTTTCATATATATTATAATCTACATCGATAATTTTTTTTCTTCAAATCACTATTACATGTAGATTGAACCTGTTTTTTTTGCACACTTATAAAATAATAATATAGCTGCCAAATAAAACACAAAAAAAAAAATGTTTTCTTATTGAATATATGAGTAATATTTTAGCTATTAATCAATTAGTAATTGAGAACAAACAAGCAAATAAGTCTTCATATATGAAAATGGAATTGTCTTTTCCCTATTAATCCACTATTTATTATATAATAGGATTCTACTGTACTTTTAGGATTCTTCGGGGCAATCATATTTTAGAGTGATGTTTTCATTTTCTTTGTTTTTTCAGTTGGTCAAATATTTCATATATCATTAGCGGTTTTATTGCAATGAAGATAAAACTATCCAATGCTGGAGGATGTAAGATAAAAAAAATAATAATGCTGTTCTGAACTCTATGATATATCCTTATTTTTCAAATATTATTATTAATTAAATATTAAATACACTGTTTTTAACTCATGAGAAGCAAATACTCAAATGTTTACATTTTGTCGGTATATAATTTTCTTAATTGAGGAATATTCTACAAAACGTCAATATACCCACTTTTGGAAAAATATGAATAAAATATTTAATTGAGAATATTGCTATGCTATATTTATTTGGGAGGGATAAAATTTGATGTCAACTGAAGAATTGTTTCATATGAAATTTTAATTTTTTATTAAAAAATTTATTCAATCTCAACTATTTGTGATTGTAGTAAGTTGAGAATTGTTATTGTTCATGTTTAATATAAAAAAAGGAATTAATTAATTGCATAAATTAATTATAACTTATATATTTTAAATTATTTTAACTGAAAAAAATTAAGGAAAGGTTTCAAATTTAAATATCCCAACCAAGTTTGTAAGAAACCAGTCAATGGTTCTCCTGACATGGATCTTATCGATTAATAATTGTGATAACACAGGCCTATAAAAGGTCCTTTTTTGAAATTTGATTTGATAATTTTGTCTGATCTTTATGTTTTTCGGCTTTGTGAAACCGATAATGAACCTTTTTCATTGCATAATATGAAATTCCAGTTTTTTAGCTCAACAATCAATAAAAGTTTTAGCATCTCAGATACCCAACCTATCAATTTCATAGTATCAAAGGGACATTAAAATGTTTCTAAAGACACGAATAGGACGCTTGTTGGCCAATTTGAATTTGAGGTATAAAACAATCTATTTATAATTGTTTAAACATATTTAAATTTCCTTCCAGTGTCTTCAAATCTAGCAAATACCCTCTTTATTAGTATCATCAGAAAATATAAATATAACAAGATGATCAGGGTTACGGTAAAAACAAAACAAATAGTTTTTAACTATTTAATGTCCGACGTTTCGTCCCTCTTTGTAGGGCTTCATCAGGGCTAAAAAGATTTTTAAAAAACTAAGAACATTACAACAATAAGATTAATGTTTTAGTTTTTTAGAAACTATTTGTTCTTTTTTTACCGCAATCCTGATCATCTGCTTATACTTAAGTTTTACGGTCAAATATATATATAGAAAATAAATTTTATGTTTCAACGCTATTTTAGTATTATAAAAACTTAATAGGCTAAATACCCTCAGCGTTATGATAGAAAGATATTTTTGTGCTACAAACTAGAATAATGATAATATTAATAATAAAGGCTTAGCAAACCCAAAGATTCGATGCCGATAGTTGTTCTACCAAATCAGACTCAACGCAATCTTCCCATCTACGTTTCAGTCTACCCTTCGGGCATTTACTCATCGGTTCAGAGTTTATTAACATTCGCGACTAAGTCCTGCAATCTTACACACTCATCTTATAATGCTATAACCTGAATTATATTTACCGGGTATAGTTCTCTCAATTCACCGTTGTGTAGCTCTCTAAATTCTCCCGGTAGCTGATCCTTTTTTGGTCCAAATATTTTACGTAATACTTTGTTTTTAAAAACCTTAAGGCCCTGTTCTTCCCTTAGTGTAAGGTGCCACGTTTTAATATCCATAAAGAACGGTTCAGCAGTCTGGTATTCAGGAGTAAGAAACGGGAATTACATATCATAAATTTGCAAAACATCTGAACATGATGGCAAAAAGCGGAAGTTATTTTCGGTTTCAGCACACAAAGAAAGATAGAGATCAGTCAAAATTATCAAAATCATTGTTTTGATTTTAAATCTTATATTATTAAATGAAAACATTAAAACGGCTATCGCAAAACTTAATAGGGGTTGAAGTCCTTTAGGACACAACTTAAATAAAGATTAAGAGTGTGTTCATTTTAATCCCTGCTTCAGTTTGTAATACCTAATAAAAAATGTTGAAATATTACAAGCAATAATATTGTGTAAGGATAAATTAATTTCATTTTTTCAATCATTTATTGAGGTATGAAAAGAGGCGCTTGGCTTTGAAATAATTATTGGCTTAATTAAGTTCTTTTGGCTAGATAAATAAACAAATTATTTTGAACAAGTAATTTCAATATTACTCTGCTGTGTTTTCTGGACTTTATTGTTGTGATGACGACTTTAATTAAACTAATTCAAGTGAATTAAAATAGTTATTAATGGAATTAAAGTGAAATCGCTCCTTAGAAATAATCGGATTCAATTATTCTCTAAAATTAATTAAGAAAATGAAGATACATTTCAAGTTATCAGTCTAATTTTAATGAACAAGCATATTAAATATGCTTGTTCATTAAAAGTAGAGATTACTGAATTTTATTTAGGTGGTTATTAGGTTTGTTCCAATGAACTGTTGGAGTCTTGGGAAACTGATCTTGCGATTGGAAAGCTGTAAAATTTCTTCAATTTTTTTCTTCAATCAAAGCCCTGGAGTTATAAGTACAATAATTACTGTATGGCAATTATACATTCTCTTATACTCCTTAACGTTGATAGATTTATTATATTAAAATCTATTAACAATGGGATAATGGTCAAGGGTGCACTGATATTTATTTTACAAGAGAATATACGGAGGTAGTACGAGAAGGATCAAAATTTTTCCTTGACTAAGCCATCCTTTCGGCCTTAGTTGGCATAAGTTGATTTTCATGTCCTGTAGGATGTGTGTGAAAAATGAGTGACGGGGCCCCGAGCTCACTTATTCAAGAGTGCCTGAGTATGCACTCAAGCCAGAGGGATATGAAATAAACACGGGCTTCCTCTCCTTAGACAAGCCATTAACAATTCAGTCGAGAGGACAAAAACTGCCCACCGCCGGCCCTCGGCTATCCCATTCCTCCAATCATTATGTTACATTTTCTATCTAGGATTCCCCCTTACACCGTCTGCTATTTTTTCGTTGAACCAGATATATTTATAGAATTCACCTAGATCGCCGCCTTACCTGGAATCACCATATCAATATCAAACTAACTCAAACTTATGCAAGGTTAGCAATGCTATATCCTATCCTAAACAGAAATTCCAAACTAAAACCAGAAACAACTGTTCTTATATTTAAAACAATCCTCAGGCCACTGCTGATGTACGGCTGTGAAGTCTGGGGAGCGGCATCCTTCA
>NW_027115142.1:1019114-1036887 GCF_000696795.3 Halyomorpha halys
TTATTCTTATCTATTTATTTTATTATTATTATTTTTTCTTTTAATAAGAACATTTTATATAGTTAGGGGTGTCATTTGTATGACTATACCCCCTCCTAATCAACTGTTAAAAAATATATATAATATACGTTATATCAACCATGTAAGGCCCACCAGGCCGATCTGGTATAAAAATAAATAAAAAAAAGAAAAGATATATTTATACCTGAACCCTGTTATAATATTTGTCTGAAGCTACAAATCAAGAGTAATCAATATTCATTCTGTCTTTTCAGTCATTCAGTTATCGTTTAACATGGTATATTACGCTACAACGCAGATATACCTTTTAAGTAAAGGTTTAAGAAAGAATTGACTCGTTTCTCAGTAGCAAAAGAGATGTATGAATGTACAAGGTGTTTCGGAGTTCCTAAGCCAATATGTATTACGGAACTTAACGCTATCGTTTAATCTATGTTTATTGTGTGGATAGATATTTACGCCTAAAGATTTTCATTTTTATGGAATTATATAGTCAATAGTAAATATTTATTATTATATAAGAACACATATTGATTTCAATATCCATGAAATGTAGAAAGTAACGTTCATATTAAATGTCGTTCGCAGTGCTTATCTTGATAGTACAAGAGCCCAAGAGGAGAAAAAAGGCAGTTATCTCACCCCAATTTTTTATTACTTTGATGAAAACTATGTATAATTACTAGTCAAAATTGATGAGTCTGCCAAGTATAGGTAGGCGGCATAAAAAATGGCGGCTGTTTGAAAGCGATAAAAAAATTTAATTTTTCATTCGGAGCTCTATATCTTAAAAAGTAGAAACAACACAAGAAAAGCATTAAAAGATGAACAAATTTTCTAAAATATGACCCCTAAAAGAGTTATTTACGTTAAATAGTTCTCGAGATATAGCTTTTTAAAAAGCAACATTTCATAAAAATGTAGTATGGGACGTACTGAAAGATCAGTAGTTAGTGAATTTATTTTGAAAAATTCATATCTCAAAAACCATTTGACGTACAGATGTCTATTAGCACTCAAATTAAAGCTAGTTTAATGAGATATAATGTATGTCTTCGTAGGAGTAATAGTTTACATGGAATTTGCTAAAATAAATTGATTTATAGTTGTTCCGACAAATTTTCATTTGCCAAATTTATATTCATATGTGAATACAATAAAAACTACTACCCTTACGAAGATAAATGTCGTAGACTACTTTATAGTAAGTTCAATTCCCTTTATTTTGAGTGTTGGCAGACATATGTGCGTCTTATGGATCTATAGATACAGTTTTTCAAAAATTCAACATTTTATACGAACAACTAGAAATTAACATTTTGTGAGTTTATTTTATCAAATATTATAAAAACTACTAGTCCTACAAAGATAAACATTAACTATTTTATAGTAAATTTGCCTAGTTTTAATTTGAGCGCTGCCAGACATCTGTACGTCAAATGGTTTCTGAAATGAAGTTTTTCATAAATCCATCTTATTGTCCGAACAACTATAAATCAATTTATTTTAGCATATATCATGAAAACTACTATTCCTACGACGGTAAAGGTCATAAACTCCTTTATAGTCCATTATACTAGCTTCAATTTGAGTGGTAATAGACATCTGTACGTCACATAGTACCTGAGATATAGATTTCTCAAAATAAATTAACTAACTACTAATCTTCCAGTAGATTTTTAAGAAATTTTGCTTTTTAAAATACCAAAAAGTTATAGAGTTCCGAATGAAAAATTAGTGTTTTTTAAGGTTTTGAAACAGCCGCCATTTTTTATGCCCCCTACCTATACTTGGTAGACATCAATTTTTACTATTAATTATACATAATTTTCATTAAAGTAATCAAAAATTGGAGTGAGATAACTGCCTTGTTTTCTTCCCGGCTCTTGTACTATGAGCACTAAGACAGGTCGGCATCTTTCTACCATAGTAGTAGTGGCCGAACGGTACTGGATGTGTGTATATCCAGTGATATTAAAAAATTAGTCTATGCAAGCTCGGTTAGTAACCTAGAATCTATACCAAAGATTATTAAAAATATGCTGTGCTGTTCGGACATTTCTTTGGTGGAATTAAGATGTTAAGCCCGTCTTAATGCTCATAGTAAGCACTTTGAACAACATTTAATATAAATGTTTCCATTTCATTGATAAAATAGTTAAAACATACAATAATTTATTTATTACAACCTAAATAATTCGTAACAATGAAAATATTAAAAAAGTCATAATCTTCTAAACAAAATGTACTGCACCTATTATCTTTGTATCTTCACTTAGAACATTTAACTCCGAAACACCGTATATATCTATCAAATTAAGATTCATCCATCTAAACTTTTATAAAAATTTAACTATCTTCTTTATTAATATGAAACAAAGATCAGTAAGAAAAACAAACTTTTAAGCTTGTTTAGTTTGTGTATTTTTATGCAGAATGAACAAACTGAATTAATTTTTTATTAACTTTGATTTTTTATTTTCAATCTAAATGTCGGAAACATGGGATTAGCAGTGGTGTCATATTTAACAATGAATATGAATAATAAAATGTGGTATTACATTTTTTATTAAAAAGATTTTAAAAAAAATTGTTTTTTATCTCTTGTCCTTAATTATTCTCATTAGAAAAACCGGTATTCTCAGGATATATCTTTTTTAATGGAACTGTGAAACCTCCATTATGCGTTCTTTGAATTAAAGTATATTTTATGTCTATAGAATTTTTTATTTTATAAAATTATAACAAACAAATAATTAATTATATACGTTTTTCTTTTCATCCTTCTGCCTCAGAAACAATGGGTAAGTACCATTTGAGCGCAAAAAATATTTGGTCACGTTAATTTAATTTAAAAAATATATTTCTTTTGACGTCAAAGTAGAGGGGGAAATAGTAATTAAAATGTAAATTAAACTTTATTTCATAATTAAATATTTCCAATCCATCCACTACCAACTTAATGTCCATCAATACTTGAATTTACTTTATCGTTCTATTTAACAAAGTGCTGTCTCTGTACTTCACATATAAGGGTTTTGTTCTTCTAAATTATTGTTTTTCGATAAGCCAAATACAAGTATAGATGATAGGTTTTATGTAGAGATTTAAATAAAAATTTAATTTTTTTGTTTTTATCCTCAAATATGACCAAATCGAATTTATCCCATTAAAATAAAGTTATTTACGTACTTTCTGACACTTTAGAAATCACGTTTCGTAGTCAGATTTCGCCTATTTTGTTCAAAGAAATGTGTGCACTAACCTGCTGCCGCAAGGAACTGTAAAATAAGGTAACTAAAAGTTATGGTGAAAAATAACAACAAACAAAACATATATATATATTAAAAGTTGAATAACATGAAATGATTTTTTTTGTTTTTGTGGGAGGGTCCATTGGTGACTCATGCAACACAAGCCTGAGAAGTGTGGATTTCACTACTAATTTACCCATTTCAGAAACTTTTTAAATAATGACACCTTTATTAAAATTTATTAATATGCATAAATGAATTAAAAATATTTATTAACTAATACTAATTTAACAACGAATTTGTGTTTTTTCCACAAACAAATAAAAAAAAACGTTAGATGCAGATAATAATAATAAGCTTTATCTATGCAAAGGAATATTATAATGAGGCTGGATTTGCAGGTAAATATTTTGAAAATAAAAATTAAAATTCATACAATAATGAATATCATTTGAATTCATCACTTTTATTTCTATTCTTCTTTTGTTGTAGATTTAATCTTCTGTTTTTCACTTGCCTGCTGATTATTGTTTTATTTTCTAAAATGAATTATTATAACTATAATGCAATAATTAGCATTTATTTTTTTTTTGTACCACTGTGAATCATCTTGTGCATCAATCGCTTTCAGGAATTAACTTTTCTTTTTTAGTTTGTTATATAAATATTTCTTCTGTTTTAAGTAGAATACGCCCATATATTCATTTAATTCAAGCAAAATTTCCTGATAATTTTCATTAAAAATCTTAGATTAGATTAAATTACAGTTTTATTCTGGGCGATTTACTTCTTGGTTATTACGCCCTTATTGTTTTATTTATTTGCTTGTCTTTGAAATTTGATTGATGAATATTTGTTTTACGTTTTATTTTAACGATTACGCTGGTCGATGTTGATAATTTATATTTCAGAGTACAGTTGGGTTTCTTTCTGAACTTTTATGATTTTGTTTATGGAATCTGCTGAGTCTTTTAGAGCCAATTCTCTTGAACAAGGTATTTTATTATTTTCGAAGGCTTCACGAAATAATGTTTATTCTTCAATTATATGTTTTATGGATAACGGGGACTGACAGGTTTGGCATTTAGGTTGGCCCTCTTTTGTGATTAATTTGGAATGCCCAATTCTCACTCGTGTAACAACTACTTCTTTTCCTCTGTTTCCTCTTATGGCACTTGCCCACTTTCGTTTGTTTTTTTTAATTCATTTTTCAGCTTACTAGTGTGTGGAACACACACATTGAATCTTTATTATAAGTAAAATTGTTGCAAGTTATTATCATAAAAATACTTTAATATGCATGTGCCGATATTCGCTTCCAGAGTACTCTACGTTTAAAACTAACATTTCAAAGCTTAAACGAAATATCTATTCCAAGAATATTATAAGTTGCATATTTAATACCAGTGTAATAATAATTATCATGAAAATAATGTTATAATAATATTAAATAAATTATTTTTTATATTTATAGAATTTTACACATCATAAATTTTTGATTTACTTTGTTATCTGATTTAAACTGAAAAAATCCCATTTAATTGTATGAACATAAGCAACGAAATTGCAAATAGGGTTAGACCCCGCTTTAACAAAGGGATAGCAACCGTACCTGGGAGTCGTCAGTTGAAGAAACTATTTGTGTTAACCATCTCTAATTCAGTTACAAATTAATGATAATATACCTAACTTCATATTTTGTGTTGAGAAATTATTATTACTGATATGGGCTAATATCAATTTCTGTAGTAAAATTATTTGTTAAAATATTTCAAGGGCTGTGGTCATTAATTCAATGTCTTTTGGTTATATCAATGAGTTTTATTTTCAGAAAAAATATTTATTTTAAAAATAAATGTGGCTGGAATCCTGATTAAAAAAGCGATAATATTAACAGATTAAATTTTTTTAAAAGATATAAAAAAGACAAATTTATAATATTCTTATTGAAAACTTTTATCCGAAAAAATTAATTAATAAATTGTGGTACAAAAGAATTAACCATCCCATAGCAAAGGTTAGTTGGTAGAATAGAGGAAACTACTGAGAATAATATAAAATATAAAGACAAGACTGATATAAACAGCAAGAATTTAAGTAGTTTAAAAAAAAATTAATAAACATAGTATTACTGACTTTTATAAAAATAAAAATATAGAAAGTAAAAAAAAAAAAAACAGGCACGAATAGTATACAGAAAGAAAAAGAAAAAGGAGTTGTTATGAATATTAATCATCAATTTTTTTAACTAAACTATATACCAGGATTAACTGATAAAATTAAAAATAAATTTATAGAAAACCATAATGGTGGTAACCTGAAGTTAGGTTTAAACAATAATAATAAATTAAGGAGTTTTCTTAATAATATGAAGGATAAAATTGATAAGAAAGATAGACTTAATGTTGTTTACAAAATTGAGGTGTAGATAGTTAGTTGACCGTAGATTAATGTTTGGAGAAGTTTGTCGGGGGGTGCGGTCAGCAAAGAACAACATAAATAAACAAAACAATATTTATTTATTTTATGGGGACGTTTCGACCTGAGTTTCAGGTCTTCATCAGGGGTTGTGGCGTAGAAGGCAGGTTTGTAACTCTGTTGTATCACACATTGTATTAGATAAAGATGTTAATCAGGTAATTTGTTTATAAAAAAACTTAATTAATATTGCGATATATTGTAAATATTGTAAGCATGTGATGTTATTTGAGAATTTGTTCTAGAAACCTGAAGATGGGGTGACAACCTCGAAACGTTGTTTTCATTATAATAAAATAAAATATATATGGAACAAGAAAGAGTGGTATGCATTCAACATTTCTAAATAGAAACCAACATTTTTGCGTGTATGTTTCTATGTTTCAAATGTCGATAATGTTTAGGAGACTTTCTATTTAAAACAAATCCAAGGTAAATAGTTTCTCTCTACCACTATTGGATTCCACCTCGAGTTTTTTTGTGAATTTAAAACCAATTGTGCCCACATATGCTAGAAGGTTTTGTAAAATTGTGTTTAATAAGCTATATAATCTCTCCTCCCCCCTCTCTCCTCCCCCCCGAGAATCTGCTTTTTTCAACATAAACCTAAGGCCATCCCGGTATATCAATATTAAAGATAGAGCCTTAGATTTTTGTTAAGTAAATAAAAAAAAAATATTGATATTGCTTATAAAAAAAAAAATAAATGAAATTAACTTGCACATGTGGGTTCAGTTGTAGATACTTCATATAAAATGTTTGTTGCTTCCTTATTGTATATGTGGGTTCTATTGCACCAATGCTTTCACCTATATACCAATTAGTGTTCATTAAAAGAGAAATGGTCAACCATCGCTATAATACTTTTTTAGGCTTGTTTAATGTTTTCCATCATATAAAAGGTTAATATATTTAAATTTTTAGTAAGGTATTTCAGTTTATGATCTTACTATAAAATACGGAATCCTTTGGAGCCAAAAGAGATCACTTGAATGAGACAATAATAAGAGCATTATAGGTGGCGGCGGTAAGCGGGTGTCCCCGAGCGCCATACTAATGACTAACAGGTCGGAATTCAATTATGAAAGGATTTATGAAGCGTATTGGAGGGTGCCAGATTGAATGGAGCCACCACCTCCAAGAATGCAATAAAACTGCCCCAGGACCGCCCCACGGCCTCCATTATTCCACAATCCTATTTCAGATCACAATGACATTTATATAATTTACCGCTCAAATCAAATCCCCATCGACATACCTGCCTACCGTAGAATGCTCACTATTTATCGACCCCTACCCCACGGTATAAATCATTAACCGCTATTACAGTCGTACCGAGGTCCCGTTTCCAAATAAATTATATCCGAATTATTGGCACCATTCCCTGATATTTACCTTTACAAGGTCTGGATCAGATGTATGGATGGAATAGGCATATAGAGCGGTTTTTTGTCTGAGGATTAGTGATATAAAAAATTAATCAGACGGTTTCCTGGATATAGAGTTTCTTAATTATTACATAAGCTCTTAGGAAATTTGAAAATTCAATCATCCATTTGACTCCATTCCATGAAGGCAGAAAAGAAAGATACGTTTAAATAAATACAATTTTATTGGTGCTCATTATTTTTTAATTACTTATAAGAGATAGTTAAACATACAAATTAATATATTTGATAACACCATTCACAATGGTATCTCATCATTTGGACCAATACAATAAATCAACATTTTAAATCAGTTTACAGTTCGTTATAGACTTCTGAAGTACTTTCAATATTTATCTTTGCTCTTTAGGGCCTGTAGATGTGTAACAAAGTTTAGAAATCTTTCACTGTTTTATTTTTAAGTTATAAATAGTTTGATATAATTTAAGGTATATAGTCAATAAAAAATCCGAAATAGTTTAAATCTAAGTGTTTCTCTCTATCTCTGGTTTTAAATAATAAAATTCACCTATTAAAAGCAGTAAGGAAAAGGGATACTTTTTAGTTCATGTTTTTATTGGATATTAATATTTTACACACTAAAAAAATTAATACAAGATTTTTTTTGTTCATAAATACTGCAGTACTAATAGGATATAATAATGAAATCACATAAAAAAAAGAAGTTAAATATTAAAATTCACCAGTTCAAAGCAGTAAGCAAAAGCGATACTTTTTTTTAAACGTTTTTATTGGATATTTATATTTTACACACTAAATAAATCATATAAAATTTTTTTTTTATAAATATTGCAATAATAATGTGATATAATAATGAAATTACATGAAAAAAGGTTTATGAGAGAGGTATTATTAATAAAATATGAACCAATATAATAAAAGTTTATTAATTATTAAATAAGCGATTAAGTGACAAATATACCACCCTTTTCCCTCTCCTCCACACAAAATGCGATATTAGTGTCTCTAATAGTAACTCTAGCGTCATTTCACACATCAATGCAAAAATACTTCTTTTGTTTCTGCTTCTAAAAGGTTTTATAATCACTTTTTGGGCCGAAAATTTTCTTCGTGAGAGTATACTTGAAGGCCTTTTATGAATGGGGTAGGAAGTACGGTTTTCGGTTACTTCCTACCCCATTCATAAAATATCATAGAGGTAAAGTATTTTAAATTGTTTGATGTGTTCAATCTAAAATTCAAATTATGTTTTATACTAATACTATAATATAGTACTGAAAAGATTGCAGTCTTTTTTTTTTACGTTTACTTCAAAAGAAACTGATATCATTGAATAGAAAGCCTCATCCTCAGGTTTGTGACAGGCCATGAGAATGACAAAACGAGCATTATATATTATATTAATAAATAACAATTAATGATTAGAAGCTTGAATTGAAAAGGAAACGTTAACCTCAAGGAGGGTAATAACAGAAAAATAATATCATTACATTCAGATGGCCGATCATTCTTAAAAACCTAGAATTGAAATAGCACCCAAAATTGGAGAATGACTCAACTACAAGATTTAATGTTTCCACCAAACACACTAAATATTGATTATTAAGGTGAAACCACTGAAATATAAAGCTATATTGTTTCCGACAGTCTTGCAATTATAATAAAACTGGTAGTGGATTCGACGAACCTTAAGAGCAAACTATGATCAACTCAAACCGAATCTTTTGGCACCAGCACCTGGTTTGATGTAGGTATGGGTCAGTTATAACTTGATTTGGCTAAGTATATCCCGACCATCGCCGTTGCCTACTTGTGCGATTCTCTGATAGGCCATGATGACGCTTAGTCGTTTAGTATACACACATTATATTAGTTGTGAAACCTTACTATATTTCCAATGTTTAATTTTTTCCTAGTTCGGTTTTCGGCTGATTGCGCTACACTTGCCCAGTTATGGCCTGAGATTCCGAAATTCGATGCGTTGGCGAACCCCAATATTCGCCCAAATACATTGGCTGTCGTCTGATGACTCAGGATGCAGACACTTTAACAAACGTTATTCTAACACTCAAGTTTCCAGGTTACATTGACAACTGGGAAGTAGGAAAATATTTTATTCACCAGTCATAGTTCATCATCATAATCTGTGGCGTTACAACTCTTGTAGAGTCTATGCCTCCCACAACTTTGTCCGCCATCTACTGGTTGTCGCTGTTCTCCAATTGCGGATTCCCAAGATAGACCTGGCATCCGCTGCCACTCCATCGATCCATCGAAGCCAGGGTCTTCCTACTCTCCTTTTCCCATATATCCTTTCGTCCAGGATCATCCTAGGAATCTGATCCTGAGTCATTCTTAATACATGGTCTGCCCACCGAAGCCGTCCCACTTTGATCACCCTTACTATATCCGGGTTCTTGTAGAGTCCTGCCAGTTCAATATCTGTTCTTATCTTCCAGATCCCACCAGCACCAACCGGGCCATAAATTTTCCTCAGTATTCTCCTTTCGAACCTCAGGAGAAGGGCTTCCTGTGACCTGTGGGCAATGTCCAGCATTCGGAGGCATATGTAAGAACTGGTCTCACCAGGGTCTTTTACAGCTGTATCTTGGTGTTTTGGAAAATAGCCCTGCTCCTGAAATGCTTCAGTAACCATAACTAACTAACTCCAGTAACCAATCATAGTTGAGAGTGCAAAATTATTATATAATTAATTTATGTGAGAAAAAGGATATTATTTGAAGATTCCAAAACAAGACCATAAGTCCCTCAAATATTAGTAAATCAACTAGCCTATCAACGTTTCACCAAGACTTTTCTCTATAGTGTTCCAATGTATTTTAAGACTTAAAAGTTGATTTAAGACTTATATTTTTATGTTGGTTTAAAATTAAAGTCTGGTTTCGACTGGTCCAGAACGAAAATTTCTGTATTTGACGTGCCAATCCCCCGTGCCTCCAATGATAAAAATATGAGCATTGTGTGCGAGTATACATCACAATGGTTCTGAGATATAAAACATTGGGATCGGTTTTTGATCCGAGTTAATTATTTATCAGGTCATAGGCTTTGATGAAACAATAGGCTACGAGCGTGTCCTTCCGATGACGGATATAAATATTGAAAAAGCGGGGCCGACAACAGACCCCCGTGACAGCCATTGATTAATCAGCTTCCTAACGATCAATCACGCCTTCTAATTTACAAATGTCACACTCTATTTGTCGAAAGGGGAGCAAATATGGCATAGGTGCCAGGGCGAAGGAGATTGCCGTAGAAAAATAAACTGGTCGAATAGCGGCTCTGTTATCTGCCGCTATTTATTCTGAGCCATACAATACTGTCATTGTGTTAATTAAATGTCCACTTATCCGCCTTTTTTTTATTCATCCGGGTAATGGCTGTCAATCCCAACAAAAATATCGCCAGTATCCAGAGCTTGTTTGGATTTCTTTATCGGTAATTGTTTTATCCCACCCACAGCAGACATTGCTTTTTTTCTTCTTTTTTTTTCTATTTTTTGTTTTCCACTATCTGTTTCTCTCTTTTATTCAGCTCTCGTGTATGATCATTAAACATTATGAAAAAGAAACCATTTTTTCTTCATAAATCCAACAGTCTTCTTCTTAGAATTATTAGCCTTTTTCACTTTTGTGGTAACTATTAAAATAAAGCTAGTGTTCATATGTTCTAGTATCTATTTTTAAATAAATTTTATCTTGAAATTTGGAATACAACATTTAATTTACGAAAGATCTATGTACTGTGTTCTATACTTATGGCTCGGAGCGACAAAAACTCATGTCCATTTTTAGATATTTTTAGTCAAAGATTAAAGTTTTACCATGGAAAACAAATAAAAGCCTTTGTTTTATTTTTTTTTGTAGAACATATATCTAAGCGTGTTTCTGAAAACCGTCACTATAAGGTTTTCAGCTTTATTTTTCTGAATTTGGGATTTGGACAGTGATCGTCCATGTTATATACACCCAGTTTCATTGTATAATATTATGTTTATGAAAATTTTTGAAAAAATAAATGATACAATTTTAACATATTTTTCAAAGTTTTTTTGCCTCAAATTTAACTTGTCAAAATATTTTGTTACCCACCAATATTAAGATGAAACTCGTTGGAGACTAAAATGAAAACTAACTAAATTTAATTGAAATTCCTTCTATATGGTTGTTCTAGAATATACGAATACTTTTTCATATTTCACGACACAAGAGACGTTTACAATAATTATTGACTTTTGGTGGAAAATGGTCAGTGTTTGAAGAGCAGGGCTCATTTTGGCTTCAAATTGTAAGCAATTTTATTGATTTTAAATAAGAAAGCTAAACTATTGTAGATTTGGAGTTATTTAGTAACAAGTGAAAATTTACTCGAATTTTATTTCATTCAATATCAGTAACCACTGGAAGAGACCAACGCTGGGATCTCTTGGAGCCCGGCTTTACCTCTCTCACACGCGTTCCGAGTTCACAAGGCTGAATATATAAATATTAAATATTATATATATAAAGTATATAGGTGAGGATGGATTTTAATTTTATTGTTACTTGAATTCAATTTTGTTTATCTTATATATATTATTTAACCATTTTTATTTTATTATATTTTTTTTTGTTGATTTATAATGTTGTTCGAACATAATATAATTGTATTTTTTTTCATTTTACTATTATTATTTCTTTTTCTTTCGTTCTTCTTTTTCTGTATATATTGTTTGAATGAAAATTAATAACACTAATACTTATGGCTATTACTAGTGCCAGTATATTATAACTCTTCAATAAAAAAATTAGCTTCAAATACGAAATATCGTTCTTGTTTTCAAGAACAATTTTTCTTTTTTTTGTTTACTTGAAAGGAATCAAAATTTGACATTCAGAACCCAGACATACATTTCATGTTGACTATTGTTTTTATTGATATCTTTGACAAATGAGCTTAATATAATTCAATAAAAATGGAACTTGCCCGTAATACTTGGTGACTGTTACTGTAACATTCAGATAGGTTACGATGTATCTTCGTTTATGTTCATCTTTTACTATAATTTTTCTTTGTATAATGGCAATGTTCTTGTAAAGGTCTATTGAATCGACCATAAGCTAGATTTTGCCTTAATCTAGTTTGTGAACCTTTAATAAACTTCTTACCAGGGGAGCCGTTAGCCAAACAACCCAGGAGGTCCGTGTATGAACACATTGTCCTAAGCCTGGCAACCTATTATGGTTTATAATAAGGAAGAGGGAGGTTGAAGGAAGTGGCTAAGTTGGTTATTGAATAAACAAAGAGATTCACACTTTGCCCAGGCGGTGGTACAATAATAGAGCCGGAGGAGTGAACAATGCTTACTTAGGAGTAAGGGAGGCGACACCAACTTAGGAGGCGGACTCAATGGAAAGTAGATGTAAGTTGGTGGGAGGGGGTGCATACTTAATACTGGCGTCATCTTGGAGGAATAATTAAACAATAGCTCCCCCACCCCTGGATCCAGATAAACTTACTAAACGCTAACTTGCTACCCAACAACTTATATTTCATCAGTCGGCTCCTCTGTTCTTCTGAATAATACATTCCTCTCCTTTCCGCTTTACTCGCCAAACTTTGCTCCCTCATATTTAAGGATCGTTTAGAACCGACCGCTTGGTGTGTGAGGTAGCTATTTAACATCAGCTCTTAGTTCCACTTGGCACTAGCGCTAAAAAGAAAACAACGAAAATAAAAAAAAAAATTGGAGGAAATGGTAAGTGCTGCAGTCAAGGAGAAATAAAAAATAATTCTCAACTTCTTATTTATTGCTGACCTTTCGACCCACAATGTAGGTTTTCACAAGGGCTAAAAATAAAATGACGCATGAAAGGTAGAATCAATGTAAAAGTAAAAGAGTGACATTAATAATGTCAGATACTATACAAAACCTAAAATAAAATAATCAGGAGGGTTAAAATAAGTACAGAAATTATTAACTAACATAATAAAGAATAGTGGACTGATACATCAGAATGTTTATTAATGAAAAGTTCTATTAATTGAATTAACTTAGGAGACATAATTAATAGATCTTTTTATATTGTGATGTATCAGTTAACTACGCTTTATTATGTTAATTAATAATTTTTGCATTTATCATTATCCTCCTTACTATTTTATTTTAGTATTTGATACTTTGTTTACCTTCAACTTACATCTGTTTTACATCACTCTTACATTGACTCAACTTTCCTTGTATCTTTTTATTTTTAATCCTGATGAAGACCTATATTATGGGTCGAAACATAGACAATTGATAAATAATAAAATTTATGAATAAATAAATTAATAAACAGTACAAAAGTTAAACTATTTTTTATTTCCTTTTGCCCGCAGTCCTAACCATTCCTTAAAATTCACTTGTGGTCAATCATCTATAAATCTATACATTTTAACTAAAATTGGCTTTTATTTTTTAAAATTTACAATATTATTTAAACATAAAGCATAATTGTTTTTTTGAAGAAACTGCACGTTGGAAGCACTCCAATAACAGTTATGCCCTAAAAGGTCTCCAGGCCATCTTATTTTCTGTTGTTTCGGAGAATTATCAGGAAGAGAAAGAAGTGAAAGCGAGATAATAAACTAGTGTGTTTCGGGGGTTAGTGAGTTTACTATGTAAGATTTGGTTTAAATCAGGTACATATGTATCTTTGTCCATGATTATATTTGTGTAAATGGAACATTTAGGATTCTGTACTGTAAGGTATTATATGTTTAGTGGCCCAACAGGTTATTATTACTATATATTATTATTATAGTCATGTAAATCAGTCTTATCTAATCAGTTGGAAGCTAGGTCTAATTTTCTAGAAAATTTTGTAATACTCGGAATCGACGTGCTCTTTCCTGTCTTTTCAGTCTTGTATGAGGATTCCATGTTTGTCGCTTGATAAATGAGTTTTAATACCGAAGTAATATTTCAAAATTCAAAAATATTTTTATTACTCTATAAGTGCAGTAAACACAAAGATTCTAATTTTCCATGGTAAGTTTCCCCATGATTTTCAAAACAATAATTAGGTTATTCTGCATTATATATTTTAAAAACTTCAATAAAATTATCTGAGATTTGTAAACAATCCATTTTAGTCTATGAAGCTCACTGAATGAGTCACATACATACAGAAGTGTTGGATATTCTTAAAAAGTTAAAGTTAATATAGTGCGAATTTCGTATTCTAAAAGGTTTTACTTTAGAGTTATAACATTTTTTTCAATGAAAGAGTGACATAACTTATGAATTAAAAAAATCCCATTAAGGGTCAGGGGAAGGAGTATTTTGTAAGGAAGTACTGTTACTAGACCAAAGGTTGGGTAAGGAGGTTATTTGGTCAGAATTATGCTCGACTACTAGATTTTTACCCAATTAAGTATGAACACTTCATGAGGTTGGGTGGACCCCGGACGGCCCCCTACCCACAGAGGTGACTCACGGTTACAGTGAAACAGAAAATAATTATTTGCCTCGAGAGAATTCACACCCCGATCCTTGGAATTATTAACACTGTCTCACCACTAAGGCACCCGCTCCCACGAAATAATTTATGTATGTATATGTATACATATATTGCATGGCATAGTAGAAATTTAAAATTTACAACTATCTCATTTGAGCTCTGCTTTCTTCGAAATCTTAATATTATTGAGGTTTATTTAGATATGAAATTCCAAAACCGTAATCTAAAAATCATTCAAAAGGATAAAAAAAAAATGAAAATTTGATCCATATTAGCAAAGCGATAAGACATATTGAATACGATACCAACTTTCTTAACAGTATTTTAAAAGTCTTCGCGCAAATTCGCATAGAAACCAACAGATTATCTATATTAGTTTTTGGATTAAAAACAGTAGGTATTCGTCTTCTATTATTATAACGAAAATCCCACAGAATATTTCAAAGTATTCAACCATTTTTTAGAAGTATTTTAATACCTCATTCCGTATTCTGGGCGAAACCATTTTGTATCCAAGTCGGTAATTAGGTTAATCTTAACTGTGATCTCTTGTGAACCGCTGCGGCAGTATCAAGCCCATATACAAACTAATAACCAAGCTGATATAGATCCTATCAAGTACGCCTGTAATAAAGATATATAATTAACAAATATTAATCTAGTTTCATGGGCCATTACTTGAGCCAGAACGTAATCTTCACCAGGGGGAGGATTAATGGGGAAATATCTTGAAAACGTACTTGCTTGTATGATCTCCGGTTTTATGTTCTATTAATTAAAGCTATGATAATCATCGACTAGGACATCATACACTAATAAAGACATGGAATATTCGTGAAAATTAAATTCACTAGTATTTTTTTAAATTTATTATTTGATATTTACAACTATATTAAAATATATACAATTACTAAATTTGATGTTAGTTATACAATGGTATAATACAGGCATGCTTTTTCTATCAATGTTCTATCCAGTGATAGAACTCTGATACATTTCTAGAGGAGATCTCGAGGACATCTTTTCAAACGCCTAGGATTGGCCAGGTTAAATGAAGGGGCAGTCAGGTTAGAAACAATTGAGTTTGGGCTGTTAGGAAGTTTATCATGGAAGGATTGGTATCTGTTTCTGCCCGAATCGGGAACATATGGGACATTGAGGTCCTGATGGATGAATTGATTTGAGACAGAGTAAGGATCATTTTACGAAGGATTCTGGACTGGAAGGATAAGATATGAGAGGAATCCGGTGGTTTAGCGGTGCCTCAAAGCTCAACACCGTAAGTAGGTAGGACTTAATATAATCATATAAATGAGTCTTTTGTAATTAATTGGAATTATAGACAGTTTGCCAGTAAGTGTTTTAATAGTTGGAATCGACGAGCAGTTTCCTGTCTTTTCAGTCTTGAGTGAGGATTCCAAATCAGTCGTTATTAGTGTTTTTAAAGTTCTTCTTCATACTAAAAAGTTTAACTATTTACAACATATCGCTGCATTACTTTAATAGTGATAAATAAGATAAAAGTAATTTTGTATTGAAAGTATTCCGTACTAGCATTACTCATTTTCACTCTCAATTACCTATATGTATGGAATATATAGTAAACTACTGCGAATGTGAAAAGTTTTTGATATTTTTTAAGATGAATTTTGAGTTTTCGATGGAAATACACGTATTGAGGTCCCTTGATGCTCAATAACCTTGTCTCGCATAATTGTCGGTGTGTAAAGAGCCTAGCTCAAAAAAGAGTTGTACGAATCTGGAATTACATATTTAAGGTGGGTTGTATATACCTAGGATGTGACAACAACTTTTCCGATAAAATCGACGGTAAGAAACACTTTCTAGATTTTCTCATTTTTTCGATTTTCGAGAACACAGCTCAACAAACAATTTAACATTGGGTAATTGTTTAAGAGCAGAATGCAAATTTTATTATTATTTATATTTTTTGTATTTCTGTTGTACTATTGCAAAAGATATATGTTAAATGTTTACCACGAGAAATATTAAAATTACTTTTCTGAAAACTGTTGAAATTGGAATCAGACAATTCGTCAACAGAAAGGCTCATTTGGAAAATTAGTGCGGGAAAGTATTGCCTCAATCAATAATATAAAAATATTTGTTCTGAAACTAGTAAGGATTAATTTCAATTCAAAGTGGAGTAGTAAGCGAAAGTTGTGTGATGCGCGCTCAAATTTGGGCCCGGGTTTTTAAATTTATTATTTTGATGTAGTATTTTATAATATAATGGACATGAGTAATCACATTATTGTAATTGTACTGTATGCAAAGTTGATAATTATTAAAGTTATTTTAATTGTATTTTAAGATATTAAAAAGGGTCTTGAAAATTGACAGTAGCCTGAAACTTTGAACAAGGTTGATGCAAGAAGAAGCTTATAAAAGTCAACCTCTTTGCTCATATAATAAAGTAATACTGAATTTCAAAATAGTTTGATTAAAAAAAAATAAATAAAATCTGTACCACTATAACCCATCAAGGGTCAGGGGTGCAGTACTTTGTATGGAGATATTGTTATTGGACCAACGGTTGTGCAGGGAGATAATTTGGTCATAGTACAAGAGCCTAAGAGGAGAAAAAAGGCAATTATCTCACCCCAATTTTTTATTACTTTAATGAAAACTATGTATAATTAATAGTCAAAATTGGTGAGTCTGCCAAGTATAGGTGGGGGAATAAAAAATGGCGGCTGTTTCAAAGCGATAAAAAGAACTAATTTTTCATTCGGAGCTCTATATCTTAAAAAGTAGGAACAACACAAGAAAACCTAAGAGTACGTCATTTAAAGAAGAGTAAATTTGCTAAAATATGAGCCCTAATAGAGTTATTTACGTTAAATAGTTTTCGAGATAGGCTTTTTAAAAAGCAAAATTTCATAAAAATGTTGTATGGTACGTAATGAAAGATCAGTAGTTAGTGAATTTATTTTGAAAAATTCATATCTCAAAAACCATTTGACGTACATATGTCTATTAACACTCAAATTAAAGCTAGTTTAATGAGCTATAATGTAGTTTATCTTCGTAGGAGTAATAGTTTACATGAAATTTGCTAAAATAAATTGATTTATAGTTGTTC
>NW_027115142.1:1036982-1040398 GCF_000696795.3 Halyomorpha halys
TAAAAACTACTACTCCTACAAAGATAAACATAATTAACTATTTTGTAGTAAATTTAACTAGCTTTAATTTGAGCGCTTGCAGACATCTGTACGTCAAATGGTTTCTAAAATAAAGTTTTTCATCAAATTTATTGTTCGCACAACTATAAATCAATTTACCATATTTTAGCATATATCATGAAAAATAATATTCCTACGACGGTAAAGGTCATAAAGTCCTTTATAGTCCATTATACTAGCTTCAATTTGAGTGCTAATAGAGATCTGTACGTCACATAGTTCCTTAGATAAAGATATATCAAAATAAATAAACTAACTACTGATCTTTCAGTAGATTTTTAAGAAATTTTGCTTTTAAAAAGCTATATCTCGAGAACTATTGGACGTAAATAGCTCTTTTAAGACTAATATTTCAGCAACTTTGCTCTTCTTTAAATAATGTTCTCTTAGATTTTCTAGTGTTGTTGGTAGTTTTTAAGATATAGAGCTTCGAATGAAAAATCAATTTTTTTTTAAGGTTTTGAAACAGCCGCCATTTTTTATTCCCCCTACCTATACTTGGCAGACTCATCAATTTTGACTAGTAATCATCATTTTCATTAAAGTAATCAAAAATTGGGGTAAGATAACTGCCTTTTTTTCTTCCCGGCTCTTGTACTATCAGAATCACATTCGACCACCAGATTTTTACCCAATTAAGGGTACCCACTTTATGAGGTTGGTAAACACCGGAGGGCTCCCGAACCTACAGAGTTGACTCAACGCCTACAGGTAACAGATAACAATTATCTGCCACAGCTAGATTCGAACCCGGGCCCTTGGAGTTAGTAGCCCATTGCCTTACCAATAAGCTACCCACTCCAATAGTTTAACAATTATTATTATAAAATAATTTGATTATTCTTTATAACTGTATTTTTAAGTTTCCATGATAAAAAGCTTTTCTTCTCTAGAACGTTGCAATGTTAATATAGGATGAGTATTTTCTAAGAGCCGGTAGCGGGTCTGGGTTTTTTAGGGTCGTTCTAGACTAAGCTTACCTGAACCTGCTAGTCATTAAGGGACTAAACTGGTCTCTGGACAAGGAAAGCTTTAGAATAAAATGAGCCCAGAATTAGTTTACTCCTTAGTAAAAAGATAGAGGCAATTAATTTTTTTAGTCCCGGGATAGTTTTTAATTAGATCGAAACTCTTTCAATCTCGTAAAGTATTAAGTCTACGTATTATTATTACATTAGATTAAATACAAATAAACTGAAAACATATTGATGACGCCAGCTATCTTTCACTAATTGAATTATTTTAAAAGTTTATTTCCCTTTTTTTTGTTTAAAAAATCAGTCCGAAAAGGCAGTTCTATACGAAGTTAATTCAAGTTCCCCTGCAAGAAGACATCTGGTAGCAGATGTAATCCTTGCTCGGGGAAGTGAAGACGTATTGCGGCGAGAGAGCTGTATTGCGGGGTTATGCATCAAATTATCCCGCTGAAATAGGGTCGGTAATAAACAAGTGATGTAGCCCCTAAGGGTGGAAATGGGGTAAAAAATTAAATTAGGCACACAGAGGACGGATGTCTCAGTAGGAAGCCGGGGTCCTGTCTTCTTTAAATAATGTCTTCAGAAAATGAGATCACTGCTTGTTTTTTTTTTCTTATTTCTCAGTCACATGGCTTTATTGTAAATTATTAACTGAGATCAAATCTAACGCATTTAAAGACAAGGAAATATGTAGTTGGAAAATAGATTATATATGCATAGATCCCTTTAGATTTGTATCAGATTAAATATTGGTATAATAACTGTACTTTCTTACTAAGTATTGCACCTCTGTCTCTTCATGGGTTGTTCTGATAAAGATTTATTTTCCTCATATAATATGTATATACTATTTCATACTTATATATAAAATATATGTAAACGAAATATAATATATATATATAAGTGGAAAACTTAACAATCAAATCATTTTGAAACCATCGGAAACTGTCCAGACAAAACTCGAAAATAAACTTATTTAGAGGCTCTATAACTTATTACTTATGTTTTCTTATTATTCTTATTTTTTTTTTTTTTTTAACTTAACTTATTTTTCTCAGGCAATAAATTTCCAAGATTCAAGAAATGATCACTAAAAACTGTTAGCTCAAATAAATTGTGAATTCATATTTTTGAAATACTTTATTTATTACTACTAATATAATGTATTCTTAATTGAATCACATGCTATTCATTTTTAAGATAAAAATAACTTTTTTATTTTTCACATTCCTTAAATTTTGTTATACAGTTAACTATAACATTATCTTTTTGAGTAACTCATGACCATTTTATTATTTCAGTTATTTCTGCGTTCCAAGATTAGATTATTCAAAAAATTATAAAGGAAAATAAATAGTCCTAATTAAAATAATTTATAATAATATAATCAAAGTAAGAAGGACAAAGGTAGATCAGTGATAAAACAAAGCTTACCATACACCGCCATCGGGAAACGTGGAAAAGATGAAATGAAGGAAAACTCATTAAGGGAGGCCGTTAGCGTGGGCATACAAAGGGAAAAACTCATGTACTCAAAAGAAAACATAAAAAAAAACAAGGCTCATTTGCCCGTAAAGAAAACTAACTGGAAGATTGCGCAGGGTTCGTTATGCGACCCTTGCTAATTAAGCCCTTTCCATGGAATGTAACATGCAGCGACAGGATATCCTTCATCCCGGCATCCTCTTTTGTCTCCTTGGCTAATTAAAATTTTGTTTTTTTCCCTTCTAAGAAAAAAAAACTACTTCCTTACATACACACAGAGTGCATAATGGACTTCGGAAGAAAAAATTGACAAAAAGGAAAATTTAATAAATGAAGTTAGACTAATTTAATTAAAACAATAATAGGAAAAATATATAATTATTTAATTTTATTTTCTAAAATCTTTTAGGAATAATAGCGAGTGTTTTTATTACAAAGGCCAATTATTTTTCTTCTTAACTACTGAAGTTTTATATTTATGTAGACAATTTAAAAAAAAAAAAATGTCCTCAGGATCGAAAATTTTCGACCGTGTATGTCAGTATCTAGTCAAAATCTGATTTAGGAATTACTGTTGCTACCGTTAATCCAATTTTACTAAAATTTTTGAGGAATATAAAAGATAGAACCTGTATCAATTTTTGTCAAATACGATCAGTTACACTAACCTTATTTTCCTTGACACAGCTTTTGATGACGGCTCATCAAATTTGACCGAAGTTGGAGGAAAGTTAACGGCAGTACACCTTTTGTTTTGGATAAGAGCTTATTGAAAGGAACTTCTTTTTTTTTCAGATCACAATAGTATGCAGAATTTTAGTAAACACCCTAGTTGCTTTTTTCAATAATTTATTAATTCGAGTGTTTGTTTTTTATAAAAAAATATAATTATTT